>NW_025534235.1:22500-57500 GCF_020615455.1 Coregonus clupeaformis | reverse complement strand
GCTCTGCTGGCTATGCTCCTGTGATCGACAGCTGTCAGCTACACTCCTCACTGCTTTTGGTCTCGAGCTCCGCCCTACAACAGACAGACAGACAGACAGACAGCTCTATCTGACCTCTAACAGCAGACAGACAGACAGCTCTATCTGACCTCTAATGGCAGACAGACAGACAGACAGACAGACAGACAGACAGCTCTATCTGATCAATGTGTTACTCAGAGGAGGCTGGTGGGACGAGCTATAGGAGGACGGGCTCATTGTAAACCAAACTTGTGGTTTCCATATGTTTGATACGTTCGATACAGTCCCATCCATTCCATTCCAGCCATTACAATGAGCCCGGTCCTTCTATAGCTCCTTCCACCAGCCTCCTCTGGTGTTACTCTGTCTAGTTCTGAGCAGCATGAGTCTGACAAGCAAGATTATAATGTCTAATTATGACATTGACCCTGCAACCCAGAAATATAGGGTGTATTTGACTATCAACCCCTTCGCTACTTGTAGTTCTGTCTCTGCCAGCTGCTTCTTTGACATCCGGTGTTAGTCTGATGAGCTGAATCAAATAGGTGTTAAATCTGATGAGCTGAATCAAATAGGTGTTAAATCTGATGAGCTGAATCAAATAGGTGTTAGTCTGATGAGCTGAATCAAATAGGTGTTAAGTCTGATGAGCTGAATCAAATAGGTGTTAAATCTGATGAGCTGAATCAAATAGGTGTTAAGTCTGATGAGCTGAATCAAATAGGTGTTAAGTCTGATGAGCTGAATCAAATAGGTGTTAAGTCTGATGAGCTGAATCAAATAGGTGTTAAGTCTGATGAGCTGAATCAAATGGTGTTAATCTAATGACTGAATAAAGGCGTCATAGTGTTAGTCTGATGAGCTGAATCAAACATTGAGCTGATCAAATAGATGTAGCTCAATTGGTAGAGCATGGCGCTTGTAATGCCAGGGTAGTGGGTTCGATCGCCGGGACCACCCATATGTAAAAATGTATGCGCACATGACTGTAAGTCGCTTTGGATAAAAGCGTCTGCTAAATGGCATATTATTATTTAATGAGCTGAATCAAGTAGGTGTTAGTCTAAGTTACATGGTTCTGATGTAATGTATCTCATTAATAAAATTGGTCAATAAAGGGGGCCATGAATAGGCAGTATGATGTGATTGGTTAAGAAACAGTTGTGAAACATGATTGGTTAGTAGGCAGTGTAATGTAGCATGTGATTGGTTAGTAGGCAGTGTAACGTAGCATGTGATTGGTTAGTGGGCAGTGTAATGTAGCATGTGATTGGTTAGTAGGCAGTGTAATGTAGCAAGTGATTAGTTAGTAGGCAATGTAACGTAACATGTGATTGGTTAGTAGGCAGTGTAACGTAACATGTGATTGGTTAGTAGGCAGTGTAACGTAACATGTGATTGGTTAGTAGGCAGTGTAACGTAACATGTGATTGGTTAGTAGGCAGTGTAATGTTAACTGACTGTTATCTGATTGGTCAGCTCACGCTACAGCTGCTCTCTCAGCTCTCACCTGAAACTCCGCCTCTACCTGGGTGTGAACTCTGCATGCAGGCTTTTTCTCCAACCCTGCACTAGCACACCTGATCCTATTAATCAGCTGTTTCTCGTGACATTGATTAGCTCAGGTTCTCGGAGGCCTGATTGGTGTCACACTTTTGCCCCACACACCTGACTCTAATAATCAACTCATCATGATGTTCAGTTAAGTTTAATCAGCTGTGTTTGCTAGGGATGGGGAAAAAGTGTGACATCACTTCAGCCCCCCGAGGACTGGAGTTGTCATCCCTGGATTAGTTGAATTAGGTGTTAGAGCAGGGCTGAAAGAAGGAAATGCTGCTCAGGAGCCTGCTACGTTAAGCTAGGCTGCCCCTGCCCTCTCCTCTGTTCTGATTGGGCGGCTGGGAGGCAGTGTCTTGTTAGCTGATTGGTCTGTTTTATCAGTTTACCTGCTGCTGCCCTCTAGCTGTCCATGTCAACCATCACTGGTGTTGAAGTGAAATGTTACAGTCATCAATTTCCCTCATTAGGATCAATAAAGTACTGCTACCAAGTGTTGAGTCCACACAGACCATCTGAGAAAATCTAGACTCATCTCAACGGGTTCAACATTTTGTCAGTTGAATTCAGATTTTAAAACTCTCGGAACCACAAAACAGAGGTTGTCCGATTTTCGTTCACTTTTCTCAGATGGTCTGTGTGGACTCATGATGAGGCAGTGTTGTGTTAGCTGACTGTTCTCACTTCGGCTGTTACATACTTCCATATCACCACATGTGACCAACTACCTGACCACTATGGGATAGGATAAATAAATACATTTACATTGCATAAACATTTGAGAGACTATTGCTTCTATGAATCAATTAATCAAAGTGTCATCTGATTATTTGAAATCCAACATTTGTGAACATTTATCAATAAATCCAGTACCGGTAGAGATGTTTTACATTAAATGATTGTTCTACATTACTGTAAACGTGGATTAACAAGTTTAAGGCCAGAATGATTGTTCTACATTACTGTAAACGTGGATTTACATGTTTAAAGGACAGTTTTTTAATCTGACAACGGCTATGACAAAACGAGTAACAACTTGCTTTAAATCAGACAAATCTAAGTTACACATAATAGTGGTTCTTTGAGGTTATTGTACTGGTTTAGTAAGCCATAATATGGGAAATGATGTTCTTAAGAAATCCTTCCAATGGTTTCCTCTTGAATATCCCAATCACTATGGACCTGGTGGTTGTCAGGGAATTCACTATGGACCTGGTGGTTGTCAGGGAATTCACTATGGACCTGGTGGTTGTCAGGGAATTCACTATGGACCTGGTGGTTGTCAGGGAATTCACTATGAACCTGGTGGTTGTCAGGGAATGTAATTGTGCCCCTCTTAGTGGAATAACACTATTATATTCATGGCAGTAGGGCCATTAAAACACACAACACACCCTTTCATCTCTTATTGCAATAGTTCATCATCTTTGTCATCATCTTCAGTCTTCACCATCTTCAGAAAAGAATGGCCTAAAGTCCCACTCAGCACCTAACAACAGAGTTGAGTTTGTATCTTAATTAATACCTCATAACGTTTCATTCAAACTCTGGAAACTTCAGAGGGTGTCCTTACTCCACTCCTCACCATCTCTGAGCCCACCATCCCGTCAGAGCTCTGTCCTTTTCTTGAGAATAATCTGACGTACCATGGTCATGGCCTCCTTACGCACGCTCTCGGCGGGCTCCTCTGCCTTCCAGTATCTCACCACCTGGCCTTCAGGGTTCACCAGGAACTTCCAGAAGTTCCACTTCGGAACCTTCTTCACAGAATCTGTATGGTGAATGGAAACAAACGGTCATTAGGCCCAATGTCTTCGTTGTGTTGTGTGCCAATGTGCCATAATAACTGCAATTCCTCCCACACACACAGTGCCCATGAAAACTATTATTACATTTACATTTTCGTCATTTAGCAGACGCTCTTAATCCAGAGCGACTTATAGTTAGTGAGTTATTATTATTATTATTATTTTTTTTCATACTGGCCCGCCGTGGGAATCGAACCCACAACCCTGGCGTTGCAAACGCCATGCTCTACCAACTGAGCTACGTCCCTGCCGGCCATTCCCTCCCCTACCCTGGACCAATTGTGCGCCGCACCATGGGTCTCCCGGTCACGGCCGGCTACGACAGAGCCTGGATTCGAACCAGGATCTCTAGTGGCACAGCTAGCACTGCGATGCAGACTTATAATAAGCCTACTGTGCTTACCTGTTATGAATTTGAAGGCTGGCTCTGCCTCCGACCCCATGATTTTGACCTTACTGAAGATGGTGAAGGTGACGCCGTAGGTGTTCTTGGCGTAGGCCTCGATGTCCCGGCTGGCCCCCATCTCCGTGTCCCCGAACTGGCCGCAGGGGAAAGCCAGGACGTTGAAATGGGAAGTACCCAATTCCCGGTGCAGCTCCTGCAGAGAGCGATAGTTCTTCTCAGTGTGTTCGCTGTGGCTCGCCACGTTGACAACCAGAGACGCCTGCACCAGGATAAAAAAATATCGCGGGAATTGTAAATGTCAGAAACAAGTTATCAACCTTTTAGATAAACTGACTGACTTCAGCAGTACACAGAGTTAGCAGAAACAAGTTATCAACCTTTTAGATAAACTGACTGACTTCAGCAGTACACATAGTTGGTCTACTCGTTGAGTTTTGCTGATGTGGACTTACTTTGCCTCGGTATTTCTCCAAAGAAACGCTTCTCCCTTTGGCGTCCTTCACCTCAAAAGAATAGAAATCTTGCGGCTTCCTGGACTTGGAGATTTTGAGAAAACTATGTAGCATTAATAAACATCCCATGCACACCGTCATACTCAGTAGAACCCTGACCATTCGGGCTCTCGGGTTTGATGGCTTGGTCGGGTAGCACCCCAAAGCCTCCATCTTGGAGGGGGAAGAATGAGTTTGGGAAGGGGGTTGGGTTGAGTCTGGCTGGGCGGCGGGCGCATAGTGGAGTTCTCGATTGAGGAGGTAACGGGCTTTGGAGGATGTCTCTTCCGTGTTAGGGATCAGATTTCACTAAAGGAATTCAGAGCTTTTTGGGCGATTTAGCTAAACTAATCTCATAATCTAATTTATTTGAGATTTTACAGCCAGTCCAGATAGGTTTAGTGTGAAAGACCTGTAATCATTATTAAAAATAACATTTAAAAAAATAACATGGAGAGTCTCTTTTGTAGACAAGCATTGAGGCGTCTTGATCATCCTACAAGTGCTTTAAATCGGATGGTGAGCAGCCTTTAGCCAATATCCCTGTAGCCGCCAGGGGGTGCCATTGTCCCTGCCTGGAGTTCCACGGTCTGCCAGAGACTGTCTCTGGATTCACCGCAAGAAGAGAGCACAGAGACAAGTCTTCAAGGTTTGAATGAACGAATCAATAAATACTTTAATTTCCCAATAGGGAAAATTGCTTTGCAATGTAAATACTGCTAAGGCAAATAAGTCTACTTACACACCCTCAAATTCACACACTGTTGGTCAGGTGCAAAACGGCCAAATCTATGGTCTTATGGTACACACCAAAGACTGTAAAGGTACACAAACACCCATGATGCAAGCTGATGGTGTGACCTTTCTCTGTCTGACACAGTGGTGGAGGCCGGACTGTTACACAGTGATGTCACACCTGTCATAACATCAACCACCTACATGAGGAATGTGCCTGAACAGGTCTGTCCGAACACGCACACCACACCACACCACACCACACCACACCACATCACACGCATCACATCACACGCATCACATCACACCACACCACACCACATCACACGCACACCACACCACACCACACCACACCACACCACACGCATCACATCACACCACATCACATCACATCACACCACACCACATCACATCACACCACCACACGCATCACATCACACCACACCACACCACATCACATCACACCACACCACACCACTCGCATCACATCACACCACACGCATCACATCACACCACACCACACCAAATCACCCCACACCACACCACATGCATCACACCACATCACACCACACCACACCACACCACACCAAAACTACTGATTGGCTTTAAAAGTTCTAAAATTGTCGTCCTGAAAATATATGCACTCGTTGTACTGTAAGTCTCAATAATTATTTGTGTTGTTGGACATGTTGTTGTTGTTGTTGTTGTTGTTGTTGTTGTAGGACTGGGTATGGTCTGCTTTGGGAACAGTTTGTGGCCCACATCCTTAAAAAAACATAAAGTACTAAAACTCCCTTCCCTCCCCAGAGCAGCACCTATACTCGCTCTCCCTCTGAGCCTGTCTCACTGTCTCCTCTGTGTCCAGGAGCAGAGGTTAAGATACGCTGGGCATCGGGACCTGTAAAGGTTCACTGTCTCCTCTGTGTCCCGGAGCAGAGGTTAATATACGCTGGGCATCGGGACCCGTAAAGGTGAGAGATATATATACTCTGCTCTTAATGCTGTCTTCTCATTATACAATGAATGTTATATTTGTGTTGAATTGTGCATGAACCGGTATTTTCATGTGAAAGTTAGACAGAACAATATCACATCAGCAAACACAGTGGGGTGATTTCCTGCTTCCGTCTCACAGAGAGGCTATAGTTAGCTTAGGGACCGTGTGCATGTCGTATTCAAGTTTCAATTTGTCACATGCACAAGTACAGTGAAATGCTTAACTTGCAACCCTAAAATCAATATAATCAATAATCAATATCAAAAGGTAAAACTAATAAGAAAAACTAAATAAATAAGAGAGGAAGCTCTAGCGGCACTCGAGTCTCCCGAGTGGCGCAGTGGTCTAAGGCACTGCATCACAGTGCTAGCTGGGCCACTAGAGATCCTGGTTCGAATCCAGGCTCTGTCGTAGCCGGCCGCGACCGGAGACCCACGGGGCGGCATACAATTGGCCCAGCGTCGTCCAGGGTAGGGGAGGGAATGGCCGGCAGGGATGTAGCTCAGTTGGTAGAGCATGGCGTTTGCAACGCCAGGGTTGTGGGTTCGATTCCCACGGGGGGCCAGTATGAAAATGTATGCACTCAATTAACTGTAAGTCGCTCTGGATAAGAGCGTCTGCTAAATTACTAAAATGTAAATACAGGGTCAGCTATATACAGGGTCAGCTATGTACAGGGTCAGCTATATACAGGGTCAGCTATATACAGGGTCAGCTATATACAGGGTCAGCTATATACAGGGTCAGCTATATACAGGGATACTGGAGAATTGAGGTAAATATGTACATGTAGGCAGGGATTAGGAGAAAGTGACTGGTAGCAGGATAAATAATAGTAATAGTAAACCGTATGGCAGTAATAAGCAGCATACGTGTGGGTGCAAGAGTGTCACTGTAGGCAGATATACATGTAAACAGGGCTGAATACTTATGGTAACATATACATGAAAACAGGGCTGAAAAGTGACTGGTAGCAGGAATATATAAATACTTATTGTAATATACTAGTGGTAATATACTAATGGTAATATACACTGAGTGTACAAAACATTATGAACACCTGCTCTTTCCATGACACAGACTGACCAGTTGAATCCAGGTGAACGCTATGATCCCTTATTGATGTCACTTGTTAAATCCACTTCAATCACTGTAGATGAAGGGGAGGAGACAGGTTAAAGAAGGATTTTTTAAACCTTGAGACAATTCAGGCATGGATTGTGTATGTGTGCCATTCAGAGGGTGAATGGGCAAGACAAAATATTTATGTGCCTTTGAACGGGGTATGGTAGTAGGTGTCAGGTGCACCGGTTTGTGTCAAGAAATGCAACGCTGCTGGATTTTTTAATGCTCGACAGTTTCCCGTGTGTATCAAGAATGGTTCACCACCCAAAGGACATCCAGCCAACTCGACACAACTGTGGGAAGCATTGGAGTCAACATGGGCCAGCATCCCTGTGGAACGCTTTCCGACACCTTGTAGAGTCCATGCCCCGACAAATTTAGGCTTTTCTGAGGGGCAAAAGGGGGGTGTGCAACTCTCAATATTAGGAAGGTGTCCTACATTTTCTGTACACTCAGTGTATACATGAAATCAGGAGTAATAGCGACCAGTAGCAGGATAAATAGATAGATACTAATGGTAATCAATAATCAATGAACAGCAGTGTAATGTAATAATACATCTAATCAATATTAGATCTTATGACCAGAGGAGCCACTCTAAGTATAGACCGTCAGTATGCCTAATAACAACACATATTACACTACCAATTTACTGTTAGTTCCCTTCAGTTGGTATAGCCTTAAAGGGGTGGCTTAAGATAAATGCACTGAAAACCCTATTGAATGAACGCTCCGCCATTGCTGCAGTCCCTCACCGTGCCACCAGGTGGCGCCACCGTTGCTGCTGCAGTCAACCCCAGCACCTCCAGTGCTGAAGCCACAGCACCTCTTGCTGCTGTCTCTACCGGGCCCCCTGCTAGGTGGCTTGCCCTTGTTGGCCAACCACACCTTTGACCCGGCAGGGGCCTGGAATGGCCAATTTTGGGTAGGGGTGGTAGGGGAGGCCGTAGAATAGCCAATCCTCAGTCGGCCGATGGCCTCCTTCATGTGGGAAAGAAGTGTGGTGCTGTGTGGGGAGGGCAAGCCTGTTGCCGCGACCTTCCAGTGCCTTCCCGGCTCCTTACGGCACCTTCCCAGTTGGAAGGCTAATGGAGTCCAGCCGAGGGTAATTATTCAATCAAGTGTGTGATTGGCTGGACAATCAGCCCCAACAGTTGATTAGGCTGCTGCTGCTCCCATTGGACAGAGAGGACTGGAGACAGCAGCAGACAGGTTGGTGCTGAAAAGACTCTCATTTTTAAGATAATCTTTGTTCTGAAGTTATACTTGAAGTTCGTCGTAAAGCGTTTCTGTTGGTAACTGATGTAATAAAGCCTGAGTTGAAGCGTTTCCTCTGCCTCGTTGAGCCTCTGTTCCCTGAGACCATCTTAGCCTCTCCCCAGGCTCTACCACAGCCTTCAAGGGATGGCTTTAGATAAATGTACTGAAAACCCTATCGAATGAAAACTCCACGAGAAAATCTTTTGGCTTGCAAGTGGGAGGGTTTTCAGCAGTAGAATGACATGTATTCCGAGGGCTCAAGGCAGCCACACCTGCAGAGCGTGTTACGCGGCTAAGGTAAGTCTGAATACCAAATACTGTAGGAAATGTAGGCCTTTCCTATGTCGGAATGGGCCCCATAAAGCACAACCACAGCCGTCTGCTAGTTTTTTTTTTTTTTTTTATTTCACCTTTATTTAACCAGGTAAACCAGTTGAGAACAGGTTCTCATTTACAACTGCGACCTGGCCAAGATAAAGCAAAGCAGTGCGATAAAAACAACACAGAGTTACATATGGGGTAAAAAAACATAAAGTCAAAAATACAACAGAAAATATATATACAGTGTGTGCAAATGTAGCAAGTTATGGAGGTAAGGCAATAAATAGGCTATAGTGCAAAATAATTACAATAGTATTAACACTGGAATGCTAGATGTGCAAATAGAGATACTGGGGTGCAAAAGAGCAAAATAAATAACAATATAGGGATGAGGTAGTTGGGTGGGCTAATTTGTTGTTTGTTGGTGTGAAGTGAGAGAGGATGTGTTTGAGGTTTGACTTCCACCACAACAGACCCTCAGAGGCAGAGAAATGGAAACTAGAGCCTTTCTGAGAAATGTATGGTCAGATCTTGTGAGAGTATTGTACTTTATCAGTTGAATGTTTTGATATCATTAAGTAAATTTTGTTATGACTTTGGAACTTAATGTTTCTTTGATAATCTCAGGAGTCGAGTGCGTTTTATAGCAATAATCCACTCAACTCTTGGTATTTTTTCCATTAGTCCACTTGATAGTCCCAATATGTTTTGCATGTCAGCAATTCAGTTAAGATATAGGATTTAAGAAGCAAAGTTGCCGCGTTCAAAACTGGGAACTCGGAAATATCCGCCTTGAGTGTGTAAGACAACTGGGAACTCCGAAAAATAGGTTTGACTGTGAAAAATAATTTTTAACAGTCATCCAAGTCGGAAACTGGCATCTTTCTTGTCGGAAACTGACATCATGATTGGACCTTGTTTGATCGGGTTCAAGTCCGGGCTCTGGCTGGGCCACTCAAGGACATTCAGAGACGTGTCCCGAAGCCACTCCTGGGTTGTCGTGGCTGTGAGCTTAGGGTCGTTGTCCTATTGAAAGGTGAACCTTCGCCCCAGTCTGAGGTCGTGAGCGCTCTGGAGCAGGTTTTCATCAAGGATCTCTCTGTACTTTGCTCTGTTAATCTTTCCCTTGTTCCGGTCCTCTGTAGCTCAATTGGTAGATCATGGTGGTTGTAATGCCAGGGTAGTGGGTTCGATCCCCGGGACCACCCATACGTAAAAATGTATGCACACATGACTGTAAGTCGCTTTGGATAAAAGCGTCTGCTAAATGGCATATTATTATTATTATCCGGACTAGTCTCCCAGTCCCTTCCCCTGAAAAACATCCAGACAGCATGATTCTGCCACCACCATGCTTCACCGTAGGGATGCTGCCAGGTTTCCTCCAGACGTGATGCTTGGCATTCAGGCCAAAGAGTTCAATCAGACCAGAGAATCTTGTTTCTCATGGTCTGAGAGTCCTTTACGTGCCTTTTGGCAAACTCCAAGCGGGCTGTCATGTGCCTTTTACTGAGGAGTGGCTTCTGTCTGGCCACTCTACCATAAAGGCCTTATTGGTGGAGTGCTGCAGAGATGGTTGTCCTTCTGGAAGGTTCTCCCATCTCCACAGAGGAACTCTGGAGCTCTGTCAGAGTGACCATCGGGTCCATGACCAATGCCCTTCTCCCCAGATTGCTCAGTTTGGTTGGGTGGCCAGCTCTAGGAAGAGTCTTGGTGGTTCCAAACTTCTTCCATTTAAGAATGATGGAGGCCACTGTGTTCTTGGGGACCTTCAATGCTGCAGACATTTTTTGGTACCGTTCCCCAGGTCTGTGCCTCGACACAATCCTGTCTCGGAGCTCTACGGCCAATTCCTTTGACCTCATGGCTTGGTTTTTGCATGACACATTCTTCAAAGAGATACAATATATAGTGTCACCGATGGTTTGGAGTCCCAGAGCCGTGGCACCTGCTCCCCCCTGCTCCCCCTGTGACAAGACCAGGACGCTTTTATACAAGGAACTAAAAATACTTAGAAAAACTCTGCGAAACTAGATAACTACGTCTTGGAAAGACTCTTAAAAATGGACAAGTGCCGGAATATTCCCTGTGTTCTGGAGTGTAGTCGATGATTCTAGTCTCTGAAGGTGACTGTTACCAACAGAACTGAAGGGTGGGAAAGTATTGTGACTGAAAGTTGACCGGTGTCTGGAAAACTGAGGGGGTTGGGTGTCTGTGTTTGTGAATTCCTGACTTTTACCCACGTTGTGGTGAACTCAGACGACATTCCTTTTGAGTTGAGCATAAACATAGGTTCAAGGTCAGAGAGAGCCCTGAGCTCCTCACAGCTTTCTTCCGGACAACATTAGACAGCATCTCTACCTCAGAGAGCCTTCATCTCTACCTCAGAGAGCCTCGTCATCTGTCTCTGGGTCATCACCATTCTCCCGTTGTATCTGCACACGGGTAAGAGTCTCCTGTGTGCCTGTGTATGTGTGGGTACATGCATGCCGTCATATCTGATCTTCTCCATTGTCTTGGTACTCAGTGTCTGTATATGTTCATTATCTGTCAGTGTGTATGTACCATGTCCCCTGTCTTCACTGATCCACTTCAATGTATACTTTCATATCTCCTCCAAGGTGATTGTGCGGAGATCATTGGTGGAAAGGAGGTGGTGCCTCACTCCTTACCCTACATGGTCCGACTGGAGAACGGCACAGGTTGTCTAGTCTGTGGAGGGATTCTCATCAACTAGTTAGTTACTTATTTCCCTCATTAAAATGCAAATCAATTTATAACATTTTTGACATGCGTTTTTTTTTTTTATGTTTTTTTTTATGTCTCTCACTGTTCAAATAAACCTACCATTAAAATTATAGACTGATCATTTCTTTGTCAGTGGGCAAACGTACAAAATCAGCAGGGGATGAAATCAGTTTTTCCCTCACTGTATGGGTCCTGACTGCAGCCCACTGTAAAATAAAAAAAGGGCTTGTCCTCACATATGTAGGTTGTCACAATACCACATGTTTTTGTGCATCTTTGTAATATTGTTTTTGTTTAATTGTTGAGAAAATATATATTAATAAATGGATTAACAAAAAACTATGCAAGCTTAAATGAATCAAGTCAAACTGTATTGTGCTGAATATCAATGCTTCATTTTACATTTACATTTACATTTTAGTCATTTAGCAGACGCTCTTATCCAGAGCGACTTACATTATTTTATTTTATTTTTTTCATACCCCCTGTGGGAAGCGAACCCACAACCCTGGCGTTGCAAACGCCATGCTCTATCAACTGAGCTACATCCCTGCCGGCCATTCCCTCCCCTACCCTGGACGACGCTGGGCCAATTGCGCGTCGCCCCACTTTGTGGTGTAACATCGATCTGTGATCCTATACTGCATATTCAGAGCTGCTAGTGTATCCAACACATCTCCATGTGCATGTTTCTAAGGAATGTATTGTCTAACGAATCGGATTCTGGATTTTGATCCACCCTTTGTTCAGGGACACATTATTCCATTTCTGTTAGTCACATGTCTGTGGAACTTGTTCAGTTTATGTCTCAGTTGTTGAATCTTGTTATGTTCATACAAATATTTACACATGTTAAGTTTGCTGAAAATAAACGCAGTTGACAGTGCGAGGACGTTTCTTTTTTTGCTGAGTTTACAATGCTTCGGACAATGAGAACCACCGCCACGACATCATGCTGCTACAGGTCAGGCCTCGTATTTTTTTGAGTTCCCAGTTGTCTTGAACGCTGCATGCATCACAGGGGGTAAGGAGGAGATGAGACCCTCCTAGACCTCCTCACCCTCCTAGACCTCCTCACCCTCCTAGATCTCATCACTCTCCTTTACGTTTTTATATTTAATCAATTTTAGAATAAGTCTGTGACGTAACAAAATGTGGAAAAAGTCAAGGGGTCTGAATACTTTCAAAAGGCATTGTATATCTATTTGATTGACAGGCGCTGTACCCCCTGAGCGGGTAGAGGCGGAGTCTGTGGGGACTGGTCATGTGACTGTGCATTGGGACACACCCCCTGTAATGCAGACAGTCTATCACAGCTACAGAATCACTGCATGTAGCTTCCAGCCTCACCCTCCTAGACCTCCTCACCTTCCTAGACTTTCTCATCCTCCTAGACCCCCTCACACTCTTAGACCTCCTCGCCCTCATTACCACCCTAGACGGCCTCACCCTCCTAGACGGCCTCACCCTCGTAGACAACCTCACCCTCCTAGACCTCCTCACCCTCCTGGACCTCCTCACCCTCCTGGACCTCCTCACCCTCCTGGACCTCCTCACCCTCCTGGACCTCCTCACCCTCCTGGACCTCCTCACCCTCCTAGACCTCCCTGCCCTCCTAAACCACCTTACCCTCCTAGTCCTCCTCACTCTATTACACCTCCTCACCCTCATAGCCCTTCTAGACCTCCTCACCCTTCTCGACCCCCTCACCTTTCTAGACACACTCACCATCTTAGACTTCACCCTCCTAGACCTCCTCACCCTCCTTGACCTCATCTTCCACAACTTCCTAGACCTCCTCACCGTCCTAGACCTCCTCACCCTCCTATTCCTCTTAAACCTCCTCACCCTCCTAGACCGTCTGACCATCCTAGTCCTCTTAAACCTCTTCACCGTCCTTGACCTCTTCACCCTCCTCGACCTCTTCACCCTCTTTGACATCCTCACCAATCTAGCCGACCTTACCCCCCTACACATCCTCACCCTCCTAGACCTCCTCACCCTCCTACACCTCGACACCCTCCTAGATCTACTTACCCTCCTAGAACTCTTACACTTATTAGACCTCATCACCCTCCTCGACCACTTCACCCTCCTTGACCTCTTTGCCCTCCTAGACTTCCTCATCCCCCTAGACCTCCTCACCCTCCTCAACCTTCTTCTAGAACTCCTCACCCTCCTAGAAATCCTCACCCTCCTAGACATCCTTACCTTCCTCATGCTCCTAGACCTCCTCACCCTCTTACACCTCCTCACCTTCCTAATCCTCCTCACCCTCCAAGACCTCTTCACCCTTCTAGACCTATTCGTCCTCCTATAGCTCCCTGTCCTCCTAGACCTCCTGACCCTCCTAGACCTCCTCACCCTCCTAGATCTCGTCAACCTCCTGACCCTCCTAGACCTCCTCACCCTCCTAGATCTCGTCAACCTCCTCACACTTCTTGAACACCTCACTCTCCTAGACCTCATCACACTCTTAGACCTCATCTTCCACAATTTCCTAGACCTCCTCACCGTCCTCGACCTCCTCACCCTCCAAGTCCTCCTCACCCTCCTAGTCCTCCTCACCCTCTCACCCTCCTCGACCTCTTCACCATCCTCGAAAATGTCAAGGGGTCTGAATACTTTCCGAAGGCACTGTCTATCTATTTGATTGACATGCACTGTACCCCCTGAGCATTTAGAGGCGGAGTCTGTGGGGACTGGTCATGTGACTGTGCATTGGGACATGCCCCATGTGATGCAGACAGTCTATCACAGCTACAGAATCGCTGCATGTAGCTTCCAGCCTCACCCTCCTAGACCTCCTCACCATCCTAGACCTCCTCATCCTCCTAGACCTCCTCACCATCCTAGTCCTCCTAGACCTCCTCACCCTCCTAGACCTCCTCACCCTCCTAGACCTCCTCACCATCCTAGACCTCCTCACCCTCCTAGACCTCCTCACCCTCCTAGACCTCCTCACCCTCCTAGACCTCCTCACCATCCTAGACCTCCTAGTCCTCCTCACCCTCCTAGACCTCTTCACCATCCTAGACTTCCTCACCCTCCTATACCTCCTCACCATCCTAGACCTCCTCACCATCATAGACCTCCTCACCCTCCTAAACCTCCTCACCCTCCTAAACCTCGACACCCTCCTAGACCTACTTACCCTCCTAGAACTTTTACACTTATTAGACCTCATCACCCTCCTCGACTGCGTCACCCTCCTTGACCTCTTTGGCCTCCTAGACCTCCTCATCCCCCTAGACCCCCTCACCCTCCTCAACCTTCTTCTAGAACTCCTCACCCTCCTGGACATCCTCACCCTCCTAGACCTCCTCACCCTCCTAGACCTCCTCAACCCTCCTAGACATCCTCACCCTCCTAGATCTCCTCACCCTCCTAGACCTTCTACACCTCCTCACCCTCCAATACCTCCTCACCCTCTTCACTCACCTAGACCTCATCAAACTCTTAGACCTGCTCACCCTCCTTACCTTCCTATACCTCTTCACCCTACCAGACATTACCCTCCTAGACCTCCTCACCCTTCTAGACCTCCTTACCCTCCTAGACCTACTCCTAGACCTCCTCACCCTCCTAGTCCTCCTTACCCCCCTAGTCCTCCTAGACCTCCTAGATCTCTTCATTTAACCCACCCTCCTTGACCTCCTCACCGCCCTGTACCTCCTCACCCTCCTAGACATCCTCACCCTCCTTACCCTCTTAGACCTCCTCACCCTCCACAATCATTTAGTAAAACTAAATGCATGCTCTTCAATCGAACGCTGCTGGCACCTGCCCGCCCGACTAGAATCACTACTCTCGGCGGGTCTGACTTACAATATGTGGACAACTACAAATACCTAGGTGTCTGGTTAGACCGTAAACTCTCCTTCCAGACTCACATTAAGCATCTCCAATCCAAAGTTACATCTAGAATCGGCTTCCTATTTCGCAACAAAGCCTCCTTCACTCATGCTGCTAAACATGCCCTCGTAAAACTGACTATCCTACCGATCCTTGACTTCGGCGATGTCATTTACAAAATAGCTTCCAACCCTCTACTCAGCAATTTGGATGTAGTCTATCACAGTGCCATCCGTTTTGTCACCAAAGCCCCATATACTACCCACCACTGTGACCTGTACGCTCTTGTTGGCTGGCCCTCACTACATATTCGTCGCCAAACTCACTGGCTCCAGGTCATCTATAAATCACTGCTAGGCAAATCCCCGCCTTATCTTAGCTCATTGGTACCCACCCGTAGTATGCGTTCCAGCAGGTATATCTCACTGGTCATCCCCAAAGCCAACACCTCCTTTGGCCGCCATTCCTTCCAGTTCTCTGCTGCCAATGACTGGAACGAACTGCAAAAATCTCTGAAGCTGGAGACTCTTATCTCCCTCACTAACTTCAAGCATCAGTTGTCAGAGCAGCTTACCGATCACTGCACCTGAAATTAGCCCACCCAACTACCTCATCCCCAAATTGTTATTTACATTGTTATTTATTTTGCTCATTTGCACCCCAGTATCTCTATTTGCACATCATCTTCTGCACATCTATCACTCCAGTGTTAATACTAAATTGTAATTTATTTTGCACTATGGCCTATTTATTGCATTACCTCCATAACGTACTACATTTGCACACACTGTATATAGATTTTCTATTGTGTTATTGACTGTACGTTTTGTTTATTCCATATGGAACTCTGTCCTAGACCCCCTCACCCTCCTAGACCCCCTACATTGCTAGACCTCCTCGACCCCCTCACCCTCTTAGACCTGTTCGACCCCCTCAGCCTCATAGAACCCCTCACCCTCTTAGACTTCACCCTCCTAGACATCCTCACCCTCCTTGACCTCTTCACCATCCTAGATCTCCTCACCCTCCTCAACTGCCTCAACCTCCTTACCCTCCAAGATCCCTACCCTCCTAGACCTCCTCACCCTCCTAGACCTCCTCACCTTCCTAGACCTCCTCACTCTACTAGACCTCACCCTCCTTGACATCCTCACATTCCTCAACCTCTTCACTCTCCTATACCTCCTCAACCTCCTTACCATCCTAGACCTCCCTAATTTCCTAGACCTCCTCACCCTCCTAAACCTCCTCACCTTCCTATACATCCTCGCCCTCATCGACCCCATCGACCCCATCACCCTCCTAGACCCCCTCACCCTCTTAGACCTCACGCTCCTTGTCCTCCTAGACCTCTTCACAGTCCTAGACCTCCTTCTCCTCACCCTCCTGGACCTCCTCACCCTCCTGTACCTCCTTGCCCTCATCACCCTCTTCGACCCCGACCACCCTCCTCGACCTCCTAAACTTCCTAAGTCTCCTCACCCTCGTAGACCTCACCCTCGTAGACAACCTCACCGTCCTAGACCTCCTCGACCTCCTCACCCTCCTCGACCTCCTCACGCTCCTCAACCTCCTCACCCTCCTAGACCTCCTCACCCTCCTAGACCTCCTCACCCTCCTAGACCTCCTTGCTCTCATAGACCTCTTCGACCTCCTCACCCTCCTCGACCCATCACCCTTCTAGACCCCCTCACCATGTTAGACTTCACCCTCCTCACCCTCCTAGACCTCTTCACCATCCTAGACCTTCTCCTCACCCTCCTATAAATCCTCACCCTCCTATACCTCCTCGCCCTCATCTTCTTCTTAGACCAACTCACCCTCCTAGACCTCCTTCCACCCTCCTCCCCACCTCCCTCCTCCCCACCTCTCTCCTTGTAGACAACCTCACCCTCCTCGACCTCCTCACACTCCTCGACCTCCTCACCCTCCTAGACCTCTTCACCGTCCTAGACCTTCTCCCCACCCTCCTAGAAATCCTCACCCTTCTATACCTCCTCACCCTCATCACCTTCTTAGACCTCCACCCCCTCACCCTCCTAGACCTCCTTCCCCCCTCCTCCCCCCTACACACACCCCACCTCCCTCCTCCTCACCTCCGTTACCCTCCTCTCCATGTCCCTCCTCCCCACCTCCCTCCTCCTCACCTCTCTCCTTGTTTGTGTGTAATGTGTACTCTGTGTTTTGTGTTACAGGGCTGTCCTCTCCACTAGGGGGCAGTGGTGGGCCGCAGGTGGTTACCATGGTGCTGAGTGCTGTCAAGTTCATCTGTCTGGCTGTCTTACTCTGGCTATTTTACCTGAGTCTGACCACGGATCAATCAATCCATCAAAGCAATCAATCGGTCTAATTGGCCAGCGGGCCAATTGGCCAATCAATCAATCAATCAATCAATCAATCAAAAGTTAATAAACAAACATTTGATAAGTGAGGCCTCAGGCCATGCTCACACTTCATGTCCCTGTCTCTAAATGCTGCTCAGGCTCCTGAACCTGATCTGAAATCAGTAGAACTCCCTACTGAATAGTATATTGTAGACCTGATAAGAACTGGTCCTAGATCAGTGTAGCTCCCTACTGAAGAATGCAGTGTTGCTATGGCAGCCTGACTAGATCTGGTTTAGTTTGAGTTCCCTACAGAAGAATGCAGTGTTGCTATGGCAGCCTGAATAGATCTGGTTTAGTTTGAGTTCCCTACAGAAGAATGCAGTGTTGCTATGGCAGCCTGAATAGATCTGGTTTAGTTTGAGTTCCCTACAGAAGAATGCAGTGTTGCTATGGCAGCCTGAATAGATCTGGTTTAGTTTGAGTTCCCTACAGAAGAATGCAGTGTTGCTATGGCAGCCTGAATAGATCTGGTTTAGTTTGAGTTCCCTACAGAAGAATGCAGTGTTGCTATGGCAGCCTGAATAGATCTGGTTTAGTTTGAGTTCCCTACAGAAGAACACATTGTTGAGCTGCCAGCTGACTAGAACTTGGTCCTAGATTTTAAAAATCAGCAGCTCTATCAGCTTTTCTTGATAGTAAAAAGTTTCATGTGGCACATGAATTCAAGCTGCTGACAGTATGTGTTATTAGTATTGATAAGTCTTAATACACACTTATAAGTGCAAAATAGATTTATCTCAACAAGACAAACCTGTAAAAATATAAATACAGGTTTTTAGAAAGTATTGATGGGATTAAGAATGATTAAATATTTAAGCTGCTCCTTTTGACGTCTCCATTGAAAAAATAGGTATGCTGACCTTATCTTTTACTTTTTTTAAAGTAAGAAAATGTACTTTTTATTTATGAAGAACGTAAATATTATAGACCACACATTGTCAGTAGGCATGATATTCAAGCTTGGCATGGAAACATTGCTCCTACCTATATGTCTAAGGACAATACATTTTTTTAATCTAATAAAGTACTAAACATAGCCTGCATCCCCAAATGGCACCCTATTCCCTACATAGTGCACTACTTTTGATCTGGGTCCATAGGGATCTGGTCAAAAGTAGTGCACTATGTAGGGAATAGGGTGCCATTTGGGACTCAAGCACAGGAACACAAGGAGTTAAAGGTGAAACCTCTGTTAATGATGTAACTTTAGCGTAAAACTGAGTCATCAGGTTTTCATATGAATGGAATGACTTCGTTGTTGCCATTCTGTCTCTGCTATTGGTGAAATGGTGATCTTCTTCAACAGACTGTGTGGGCTAACAGTGTGAGGATGTATCTATATTAGAAACTTAGCTTGACAGTAAGCTACTTTTTGTGGACTGAGGGTCATTTGTAAAGCGCTAATACTACAGGAGTAAATAATAAACTCTTGTTTCTCGTAACTATAATTTGTTTTGTCATTGTCATCTAGTTTTACACATTCAGTCATCTTGTTTTAAAGAAATTGTCATTTAAGGTGGTGAATGGTGACATTTAAGTAAAATGGAAGAGGGTGTGATCGTGTGTGTGTGTGTGTGTGCGTGTGCATGCTTGTGTGTTTCCACTTTGTGGTGACATCAGACGCACCGACCACATCCTCTATAATAAGCATAAAGAGAGAGATCAGAGAGAAAGAGAACATCACAGCACAGCAGACTCTGAACTACTGAGGTGACACATTACATCAGAGTTAAATGACCATGATCCTCTCCGCAGCAGCCAGTTTCTGGACCTCTACCATTATCCTTCTGTATCTGCACTCAGGTAGGTGTGGGTTTGTGTGTGTGTGTGTGTGTGTGTGTGTATGTGTGTGTACAGATGTGTGTGTGTGTGTGTGTGTGTGTGTGTGTGTTATCTGACAAATATATATGATTATTTCTCTAATGAGTTATTGTTGGTGTTTTGTCCCTCCTCCTAGGTGATTGTGCAGAGATCATTGGTGGAAAGGAGGTGAAGCCTCACTCCTTACCCTACATGGCTCTATTGGAGAACAAACAAGGACATAAAGTGTGTGGAGGAATCCTGATCCACCAGCAATGGGTCCTGACTGCAGCTCACTGTTCTGAGTAGGTCCAATATCAAATGTTGCTGTTGTTCTTGTACAGATGCTGTCGCTGTAATGGTTCGCGTAGCAACTCGGTCACAAATGTTTGATTTTTTTTTGCGTTGTGCTTCTGAGATTGCGTCATTGTAGTTGTTGGGTTGCTTCCTTCAGCTGATCTAACAGAAGGTTTCTGTTTCTGTCTGAAGCATCACCAAGGTGTTTCTAGGGGTCCACTCCATCAAACAGGAGGAGAAGGAGACTAGGCAGGTCCGTAAGGTTAAAGATCGCATCCCTCATCCCTGTTATGACCGCAACATCATAGTCAACGACATCATGCTGCTGAAGGTCAGTCACTACTGGTATCAGTCATTCTTCAATTCAAGGGACAGTTGAAGGAGAATTTACACAAAACCTTCTTCTTCTTCCTCCTCCTCCTCCTCCTCCTAGTTGGATAAGAAAGTAAAGCCGACTAAGGAGGTGAAGGCTCTAGCGTTACCTGTACCTGTGGCAGATGTCCCAGCAGGGACCCAATGCTCAGTGTCTGGATGGGGAGCCACCCAGAACAACGCTAAAACCATGTCTGATGTCCTGCGATCTACCAACGTCACCGTGATCGACAGGAGGAAGTGTAACTCTGAAGACTACTACAACATGACCCCGATCATCACCTACAGCATGCTGTGTGCCGGCTCTGTGGACAAGACCAGGGTGGACTCGTGTCAGGTGTGTGTGTGTGTGTGTCAGAGGAGGCTGGTGAGAGGAGCTGTAGGAGGACGGGCTCATTGTAATATCTGGAATGGAATTATTGGAACGGTTTCAAACACATAAAACATATGGAAACCACGTTTGACTCCGTTCCATCGATTCCATTCCAGCCATTACAATGAGCCCGTCCTCTTATAGTTCCTCCTACCAGCCTCCTGTGTATGTGCGCGCGTGTCAGTGTACTCGCTGATAAAGTTTTTTTATATATTTTGCAGGGAGCCAATGATCAACCATTGATGCATGCGTTAAACCTTATATATATTGTTTGTAAATGACTGAAAGTAATCATGTATGAATTTATGTGTTGTGCGTTTTTAGGGAGACTCTGGTGGCCCGTTGGTGTGTGGAAGTGAGCTAAGGGGAGTCGTGTCGTTCGGTACACAATGTGGCATCAAGAACAAACCTGGAGTGTACACACTCATGTCAACAAAATACCTTGACTGGATCAACAAAACCATGCGGAAGTCACTGATTGACTGATTGATACCTGCATTCTCAGGCTTTTTCTCGATAATTGTGAAATTATATAATACTTATTTGAAGCTGTGAAGTATGTTTGAACTCTTGCCAAGCTTAGTGTGATATATGGATAAAGAAATTGCTCACTAAAATTAAAATGTAAAAAAAAAACAGAAATGTCAGCTGTTTTACTATCCTTGTAGTTGTGTAGTCGACCTGAGATGTCAAGTCCTGTACTAGTTGAAAATAAATGACCTGTGATAGTTCAACTCTGACACGTGTGAGTTGACATGGAAGTGTTGTCTTTTTAAACATGAAAGTAACGTCTTTTTATCTGAAAAAACCACACTCCTCCTGTCACTATCTCAACCTTAACCACTCAACCTTAGTAGGCTGCAGAAACATACACAACCTCCGGGCCCCAATGCAGTCGTCTAAAAAACTGTCATAGTCATAGAACAAACTGTCAGATCCTGCTACATATCAGCATAATCGTTTAACATGAGGTCCAATCCAATCATGTGTATAAACCCTGGATTACTGATACTATGTAATGGCCAATGACAGGCCAGGCTTTGAAGACACCGGCGGCCATATTGGCACTCCCCATAAGGAGCCGTCCTCCATAGGAATGAAAGGAATTCTACAGTATTTCAATTTAATGTTTCAAGGACAGAATTACTTTATTATTATTAATTATTAATTAATTATTATATTATTTTAGTGTTTAAGTATTGCTTGTAGTGGGGACAGTAAAATTAGCACCTAGAAAAAATACTTTTATTTAAATGTTCAGGTCACATAATATAATTTTAAAGTATGCATAAGGTGTCTGTAATAGAATATACAATAAATGTCGACATTAAAGGTGCTACACCTAGAACTTCTCAGAATTCCTCCCCCATGTGTGGAACCTAAGTGGAACCTAAGTGGAACCTATGTGGAAGCCAGGTGAATTGCAACAGCACTAGGCTGAATTCTAAACATATTTCCGCCCTCCCCCGTTTCCCCGTAACATGGCGGAGAGTCACGCTTGAGCCTTTTATTGTCGATGTTGGTCCACCAGCATCAAACATCTGTAAAAACAATATTTTTTGTTATTGAAAAGATTTCCACAGCGATTTACAGTACCAGTCAAAAGTTTGGACACCCCTCATTCAAGGGTTTTTCTTTATTTTTACTATTTTTTTTTACATATAAAATAATAGTGGAGATATCAAAACTATGAAATAACACATATGAAATCATGTAGTAACCAAAAAAGTGTTAAACAAATCAAAATATATGTTATATTTGAGATTCTTCAAATAGCCACCCTTTGCCTTGATGACAGCTTTGCACACTCTTGGCATTCTCTCAATCAGCTGTAGATGGTACAATGATTCCTTACTCTATTCAGTGCTGGTTTTCTCACAAACTGAAATTGAGCGAACAGTGTAGAATTTTAGCAATCTGGAAGCGATTTCTACATTGGCCCGCTTGACCCAATTTCCAGTAGATAACCCAGCCACAAAGTCAAAACAGCTTTCCCATTTTGACAACAGGTGCCACTCTGGCAGGAGAAATCAATAGGCGAATATCACAGCTAATCACAACACTGGTGGGTAAGTAATACTGTGAAACACTATCATTCCACTATCACTGCAGATATACAGTGGGGGAAAAAAGTATTTAGTCAGCCACCAATTGTGCAAGTTCTCCCACTTAAAAAGATGAGAGAGGCCTGTAATTTTCATCATAGGTACACGTCAACTATGACAGACAAAATGAGATTTTTTTTCTCCAGATAATCACATTTTTAATGAATTTATTTGCAAATTATCGTGGAAAATAAGTATTTGGTCAATAACAAAAGTTTCTCAATACTTTGTTATATACCCTTTGTTGGCAATGACACAGGTCAAACGTTTTCTGTAAGTCTTCACAAGGTTTTCACACACTGTTGCTGGTATTTTGGCCCATTCCTCCATGCAGATCTCCTCTAGAGCAGTGATGTTTTGGGGCTGTCGCTGGGCAACACGGACTTTCAACTCCCTCCAAAGATTTTCTATGGGGTTGAGATCTGGAGACTGGCTAGGCCACTCCAGGACCTTGAAATGCTTCTTACGAAGCCACTCCTTCGTTGCCCGGGCGGTGTGGTTTGGGATCATTGTCATGCTGAAAGACCCAGCCACGTTTCATCTTCAATGCCCTTTGCTGATGGAAGGAGGTTTACACTCAAAATCTCACGATACATGGCCCCATTCATTCTTTCCTTTACACGGATCAGTCGTCCTGGTCCCTTTGCAGAAAAACAGCCCCAAAGCATGATGTTTCCACCCCCATGCTTCACAGTAGGTATGGTGTTCTTTGGATGCAACTCAGCATTCTTTGTCCTCCAAATATGACGAGTTGAGTTTTTACCTAAATGTTCTATTTTGGTTTCATCTGACCATATGACATTCTCCCAATCCTCTTCTGGATCATCCAAATGCACTCTAGCAAACTTCAGACGGGCCTGGACATGTACTGGCTTAAGCAGGGGGACACGTCTGGCACTGCAGGATTTGAGTCCCTGGCGGCGTAGTGTGTTACTGATGGTAGGCTTTGTTACTTTGGTCCCAGTTCTCTGCAGGTCATTCACTAGGTCCCCCCCGTGTGGTTCTGGGATTTTTGCTCACCGTTCTTGTGAGTCATTTTGACCCCACAGGGTGAGATCTTGCGTGGAGCCCCTGATCGAGGCAGATTATCAGTGGTCTTGTATGTCTTCCATTTCCTAATAATTGCTCCCACAGTTGATTTCTTCAAAACCAAGCTGCTTACCTATTGCAGATTCAGTCTTCCCAGCCTGGTGCAGGTCTACAATTTTGTTTCTGGTGTCCTTTGACAGCTCTTTGGTCTTGGCCATAGTGGAGTTTGGAGTGTGACTGTTTGAGGTTGTGGACAGGTGTCTTTATACTGATAACAAGTTCAAACAGGTGCCATTAATACAGGTAACAGTGGAGGACAGAGGAGCCTCTTAAAGAAGAAGTTACAGGTCTGTGAGAGCCAGAAATCTTGCTTGTTTGTAGGTGACCAAATACTTATTTTCCACCATAATTTGCAAATAAATTCATTAAAAATCCTACAATGTGATTTTCTGGATTTTTTCTCTCTCAATTTGTCTGTCATAGTTGACGTGTACCTATGATGAAAATTACAGGCCTCTCTCATCTTTTTAAGTGGGAGTACTTGCACAATTGGTGGCTGACTAAATACTTTTTTCCCCCACTGTATTATGGACATTTTCAGAAATCACAATGTAAATATAAAAATGAATCCTTTGGGTAACACCTGCGATACATGCATTGCTATAGCCTCCAAAATAAGATTTTTTTTGTACAATAGTGTACCAAAACGGCTTTGCGGTGGCTTGAAAACAGTGCGCCCTGTCAGTCACCATTAGGGGAAATAATGCATGGAAGGTATACCACGATGCTGTAGCAAGTGGCACCAGCCTTCCACGGAGTTGCATTATTTTCCAGAGAATGCATAGAGCCCGGAGTTGATTACCCCAGTAGGAAATGTGTTCAACATCCACTGATGTAGAGTAGCTAGCAAGTTTTACTAGATAGCTACGGTGGTTGCCTTGGTAACCAAACAAACAGACTTGCTCGCTTAGCTAACCAAACTATCAATGCTGCTGGCTTGCTATTATGAAAATCGAATTCGACAACGCCAATAATATTTTCAATTCGACTTTTGCTTTCAAAATCAGCTGAAACGTAGAACATGAAAGAATAAACTTCATAGCCATTGAATATTACCATGCATTATAAGGAAATAGTGCACGTTATAGAATGCCCTTCAAGCCAATCAGAAACGAGTATTCAGCAATGCCATGGTATAAATCTATATAAATCAAATAAATAGAATGTATACACGCACGTACACACTGCGTGATCATGACCAATTCCAATAACACTGGGCAGATTGAGGTGAGGCATTCAGTTGAAAAAAACAAACCTATTAGTGATTGTGAAACTGAAGACCACCATCCCCCCGTCCCGACCCCTATCTCACTCGTTTCCTCTCACACAGTGGTTCACTAACTCACTAACTACCCTGAAACACTGAGTCAGCATAACTGCCTGCCTGGATTGTGCAGCTCTCTGACATCCCCCCCTGTAGCCCACAGGCTGCCGGTAAATTAACCCACAGACACAGTCTGGGTTTCCTTCTGGCTCTGTCTGCATCTGCAAAGACAATTGGTTTTCTTCAGACGTATCTCACACTAAAAAGGTGTACGTCCCAAACGGTACCCTATTCCCTATGGGCCCTGGTCAAAAGTAGTGCACTATATAGGGAATAGGGTGCCGTTTGGTACGCGGTCAGGGTCTTAGACAATGTTCTATATCATTCAGTGGTCAAACCTATGACCTCCGTATGTAGCTTCCTTTGAACTTCCTGTTTCCCAGGATGCTTTAACACAAATGCTGCTGCTTGTCGAGACGAGTTCTCTTCATTACTTAAGCAAATTCAGCTATCAAATCAGCTTATCGATCAGCTTCCAGCTTCACAGATGAAATTTAAAAGACGGTCGTATCTATCAAGTCACACAACACATCCATAAAAAAGCAGCTTCTGTGTCTTACAAGGGCAGTTTAATTATCTCCAGCATTTATTACATTTTTTATTTTACCTTTATTTTACCAGGTAGGTCAATTAAAAACAGATTCTTATTTACAATGACGGCCTGAAGTAGTGTGGCTCAAACGTTCCACTAGCTAGCCTTTCTGGCACCTGGTTGCAGGGCTAGGGTTCAGAGAAATTGCTGATATGATGAAATGCTTTGACGGCAGACTCTTGTCACAGACCCCCAGACGGTGAGACCACAGGGTTCGTCAGAAACCATGATTCTCACTTTGATCAGATCTGAGATAAAACTAAACCGTCACATTTCTCAGAAACTACATGGATGGATTGTAATGTATGAACAGATGCGTTGATCAGGTAATTACTTGTATTCTATTTTTATTTTCATTGTTATTGTTTTTATTTCACTTGGTCCCAAACCCCCTCAACGGTCATGCTGTTCCCCCTATGGTCACCCCCCACCCCCTCAACGGTCATGCTGTTCCCCCTATGGTCACCCCCCCCCCCCTCTACGGTCATGCTGTTCCCCTATGGTCCCCCCCACCACCCCCTCAACGGTCATGCTGTTCCACCTATGGTCACCCCCCCCCACCCCCTCAACGGTCATGCTGTTCCTCCTATGGTCACCCCCACCCCTCAATGGTCATGCTGTTCCCACTATGGTCACCCCCCAACCCCCTCAACGGTCATGCTGTTCCTCCTATGGTCACCCCCACCCCCTCAACGGTCATGCTGTTCCCCCTATATATATATATATATTTATTTAGCTATTTTTTTTTTTATTACCATTTTAATTTTTTTTTTTCATTTAGTCCTGCATGTTGGAGCTCGGAGCCTAAGATTTTCACTGTACCCTGCAATCACACCTGCAACCCCGTACATGTGACTATTAAACACTCAATCTGAATCTCTGAACTGCAGTAAATTCTCCATGAGTTCCTCTAGTGAGTGTTCCACTAGGTGGCGCTATTAGTATACTTTCATGTCTATTGCCTCAGACTAAATAGATAGTGTGATGTTTGATGCACACTGACAACAACACATACCTGGAAGCTGTTGACACAGGAAATACCAATAACACAGTCACTTACCTGACCAAGACATCGTCAAGGCTAACAGGCTGACCCAATGCCATCAATGTGTTTACTCGGTCAGCACGGAGACACTCACCTCACCCCCACCAACACTACCTATGCCCCTACTACCATCATCACCACATCCTACATACGTGACTATGTCTCTGGGCTCTATTTTTCAGTTGGTGATAAGGAGGCGCAAGTGTCAAATGTCGCACGTTAGTTTTCCATTTCGTCATGTAAAAACCGACGCGCTGCCATTTTCCTTACGCCAGGTTCAACAATGTACCTGTCTAACACCAGCTGCTGAGGTGGGAGGTGTGTCCTTAAAAAACGCTCGCCTATAGAGTACCACAGGATGAGTCATAATACCCATAAAACCTAGCGGTCAAACAGGGAAATGGTTCCAATCGTTTTTCCACCATTCATTTTTCCCCATAGGGGATTTTAGAAACACTTCAAATAAGGGCTGTGTTTCGTGTAGGGCTTACCCTGGCGTGACGTTTTGATAACCGTGTAAATCTCTCAAGGACCAAAGTGACTTTTATCGGACAGCGATAAAAGTGGACCGACTAGGCAAATTCTTAATCATGATTTTGGTGTCGTTTCATTTCAGATGGTGAGGGAGTTAGATCACTAGAAAAGCAGCATGCAGACAGACCAGGGACCGTATTAACTAAGCATCTCAGAGAAGGAGTACTGATTTAGGATCAGTTTTGCCTTTTAATATCACAGTGAATGATTACAGCTGGTCCTAGATCATTAGTCCTACTCTGAAGAGCTTTGTGAATACGAGCTGGGAAGAAAGCTGTTGCCCAATACCTTGCACAGCAGTCCTTCACCACAGGACCTTAGAGGTATTACAGTCAATGCTTATGAACTGAGTATTTGTATGTGAATTTCCATATCAGTGACACTAACAAAAGACTGAAAAGATTTGGCATGGGTCCTCAGATCCTCAAAAAGTTATACAGCTGCACCATCGAGAGCATCCTGACTGGTTGAATCACCGCCTGGTATGGCAACTGCTCGGCCTCCGACCACAAGGTGCTACAGAGGGTAGTGCGTACGGCCCAGTACATCACTGGGGCCAAGCTTCCTGCCATCCAGGACCTCTGTACCAGGCGGTGTCAGAGGAAGGCCCTAAAAATTGCCAAAGACTCCAGCCACTCTAGTCATAGACTGTTCTCTCTGCTACCGCACGGCAAGCGGTACCGGAGTGCCAAGTCTAGGTCCAAAACGCTTCTTAACAGCTTCTACCCCAAAGCCATAAGACTGCTGAACAGCTAATCAGATGGCTACCCAGACTATTTGCATTTTTTCCACTGCTGCTAATCGCTGTTTATGATCTAATATCTATGCTTGATTGTTTTTATTGTTTTACTGGGAAGCTTATCAGTAGTAGACATTAATATAATATTAAATAATTAATATGCCATTTAGCAGACGCTTTTATCCAAAGCGACTTACAGTCAGGCGTGCATACATTTTTAGGTATGGGTGGTCCCGGGGATCGAACCCACTACCCTGGCGTTACACGCGGCATGCTCTACCAATTGAGCTACAGAGGACCACAACATGACAATGTTATTTCTCTTTGAGCTGATAGTGCAGGGTGAGCTGCACACAGTGGACTTCCTACTGGGGCACACCGCCCCAGTGCTAACAGTATGGCTCTGGTTCATAGGCACATAATTACATGTATACAATAGCTGGAGGATCAGCAGAGGCATTCAGGGGAGTTAGAGGGATATAAATTAGGTTACTTACATTGTGACTGCCATCGCCCCTGGGATAATGTACATTTGCTGCAGCATTACAACAACTCAGCGACACAATGGTAGGGATTATCTGAACTGGGCATTGATAAGTCATTGTCTCAATGCAGCCTTGAAATGCGTGGACAGAGCCTAAGAGCCAAGATGATTTGGATTCCTGTAGAGCAGGGTTCTTCAATTCCGGTCCTGGAGGGCCGAAACACCTCTGTTTTTCATCCTCTCCTTCTAATCAGGGGCTAATTCAGACCTGGGACACCAGGTGAGTGCAATTAACTACCAGGTAGAAATAAAAAACAGAAGTGTTTCGGCCCTCCAGGACCGGAATTGAAGAACCCTGCTGTAGAGCATCTTCTGTTTCCAGAAGGTGTCAAAGTTATCTATAAAAGTGATTCCAACAGAGCTACAGTAATCTTTTAGCCAGGTGTGTAATGCCAGTAGCCTGCTGAATCTCTCACACGCGCTGCCCAACGATGGTACCGGACCTGAAATAATTGGCTGCTTTTTGGAATCTTCTTTAAAATCCAGTTTCAGCAGTTCCGAGCTAGCCCTCTTAATTTCATTTGACCCCACATGGACTACGACAGCGTCAGCCCCCGGCGTCTGTCGTAGAACGGTCGGAAGCAGCCTTGTAATGTCCTGTACTCGTACTCCAGGATAGCAAAGGGTTTTTGCCTTGGGAACCAATATGTTTCTTACCAATAGAGCTGCTGATGACAACAGCTGGTGCAATGACTGAGGAGGTCCGGCCGTTCTTTCGCCTCGAGTGGTTTCGTAAACCCCTTGTGTACTGAAGGGCGGTCGGTCCCGATGGGCCCGAGCCAGCTGTTTTATCCATCATGGATGTTGAATGGGCCGGAGTCGTAGACAGCCTCAGGGTCTGATGGGGGGGGGGGTCTGAGTATCTGAACCTGAGGTAGAAGCAACCGGAGAGGGAGACAGAACAGAGGACGAAGGCGCAGATACCTCCGGATCCGATCTCGAATCGGAAGCCCCCAGGGAAGAAGGTGCCGGAACCTCTGGATCCAGGGCGGCGAAGCTGTTTCTAGTCTGTGTCCGGTCTGGGCTTAACTTAGCCAAGGAGGCCCCTGTTGCCAGAGGTCGCTGTTTTCGACTTTCACGTCAAGTGACATATCTCCATGGCTGGTTGGTAGGATCGAGAACAGGAACATCCACCAAGTCATCCAGGATGACTACTAACTCCGTTCTCCAGGGAAGTGGAAAACCCCTTTGGGGAGGGATCCCTGCAGAATACCGACCAGTCGGCTTTGGAGAGCCGACACGGCGGCGACACTTCCACCAGGCCAGAGCGGCGTCCGGCTACTGGGGTAGAATAGAAAGAAAAAGTAGTCAGGCTGGATTCCCCAGTAGCTTGTGTAAGTCTGCTACTTGTTTGTTAAGAGTAGCCACTTCGCCCCTGTAGTCCTCTGCAACGACAGGCGAAAGTCCGGGCGGTCCACATTGTCCCGGAATAAAGCAAAATAAACACAGCTCCTGCAGCGTTGAAAACATTTGTTAGCATCCTCCATTTGAGGCTGCAGGCTAGCTAGGCTAGCTAAGCTAGCTGGGCTTCCGTGTCTCTCTTCTTGACAGGGAATTCTCAACTTGGCCGAGAGAGAATTACACGGCTATCAAAAACATCAGGCCAAGATAAGCCTGCATCAAACACACAATTCATTAGAATTTTTGTAAAATTCACAATGTGAAAAATTAATGGAGGTGTAAAGCAGAGGTTTCCAAACTGTGGGGCGCGCCCCATAGGGGGGGGTCGGCAGGAGGGGCGTGGGGGTCCCCCCCCCTCCAATGCTGGAAGGGGGGCCCCGAGTAGAAGGGTAGAGTATTTTAATTCAGGCTAGTAAAACACTTTTTGTCAACAAAACACAGTTCTGCAGTTCTCCTGCAGATAGCGGAAAGTGTATAATGCAATGTAAAGGAAAACATTATATCATGACTTACTGAATGTGCTCCATGTTCCTGCTGACAGAGTCATACATCCAGTCTATTTCTACAATCACTCTTCTTAAAATCAGATTTTACACATAAAGACTAATTTTGACTTTATGGCTGTGGTAACTAGTGGAAACCCAACAGAGCTGATAAAAAATATGCACACCATTTTGTGATAATGGTTACGACAAATTACAAGTCTAATAGCTAGCTAAGCTATTATGTATATCATTTCACAAACAATTGCTACCTCGACTTCCATCATGACATCAACGACAACACGCTCCTTATTTGACTGTAGTTAGCTGCTAGCTTAGCCAGATGCAGCCTGTGATAGAGGCCGGGCTAATTTTGCAGCCAAACTGCTTCAGAAATTAGGCTTCACCTCCGAGTTACATCTGTAGGCATTAGCTCGCTGGCTAGCTGGCTGGCTGGCTGACTGGCTGACTGGCTGACTGGCTGACTGCATAACTAACTGGCTGACTGACTGACTGGCTGACTTCCTGACTGACTGGCTGGCTGACTGGCTGACTGGATGACTGGCTGACTGCATAACTAACTGGCTGACTGACTGACTGGCTGACTGGCTGACTGGCTGACTGGCTGACTGCATAACTAACTGGCTGACTGACTGACTGGCTGACTGGCTGACTGGCTGACTGGCTGACTGCATAACTAACTGGCTGACTGACTGACTGGCTGACTTCCTGGCTGACTGGCTGGCTGACTGGTTGGCTGGATAACTGACTGGCGGACTGACTGACTGACTGGCTGATTTACTAACTGACTGACTAGCTGGCTGACTGGCTGACTTACGGGCTGACCAGCTGGCTGGATGGCTGGATGACTGACTGACTGACTGGCTGATTTACTAACTGACTGACTGGCTGACTGACTGGCTAACTGGTTGAATTCATAATTGACTGGCTGACTGACTGACTGACTGGCTGATATACTAACAGAATTACTGGCTGACTGGATGACTGGCTGGCTGACTGGCTGATTTACTAACTGACTGACTGGCTGACTGACTGGCTAACTGGTTGAATTCATAATTGACTGGCTGACTGACTGACTGACTGGCTGATATACTAACAGAATTACTGGCTGACTGGATGACTGGCTGTCTGACTGGCTGATTTACTAACTGACTGACTGGCTGACTGACTGGCTAACTGGTTGAATTCATAATTGACTGGCTGACTGACTGACTAGCTGGCTGACTGGCTGACTTACGGGCTGACCAGCTGGCTGACTTACGGGCTGACCAGCTGGCTGGATGGCTGGATGACTGACTGGCTGGCTGAATGGCTGGCTGATTGGTATACTGACTGGCTAACTGACTCACTGACTGACTGGCTGACTGTCTGACTTACTGATTGACTGGCTGACTGGCTGACTGGCTGACTGACTGGCACACTGGATCACTGGCTGACTGACTGGTTGGCTGATTGGATAACTGACTGGCTGACTAACTGACTGGCTGACTTACTGGTTGACTGACTGACTGGCTGACTGGAAAAACTGGCTGACTGACTGGCTGGCTGACTGGATAACTGACTGGCTGACTGACTGGCTAACTGACTGGCTTATTTACTGGCTGACTGACTGGCTAACTGACTGGCTAACTGACTGGCTGACTGCATAACTGACTGGCTGACTTACTGACTGGCTGACTTAATGGTTGACTGACTGACTGACTGAAAGGCTGACTGGATAACTGGCTGACTGACTGGATGGATAACTGGTTAACTGACTGGCTGACTGACTTGCTTACTGGCTAACCGATTGGCTGACTTGCTGGCTGACTGGCTGGCTGACTTTTTGACTGGCTGACTGCCTGACTTACTGGCTGACTGGCTGGCTGGCTGATTTACTGGCTGACTGGCTGACTGACTGGCTGACTGACTGACTGGCTAACTGACTGGCTGACTCACTGACTGACTGGCTAACTGACTGGCTGACTCACTGGCTGACTGGCTGACTGGCTGACTGACTGACTGACTGACTGGCTGACTGACTGGCTGGCTGACTGACTGGCTGACTGACTGGCTGGCTGACTGGCTGGCTGACTGGCTGACTGGCTGCATCACCTGAGTGATTCCTTGTAGCCACACTCACCTTCAGTCCCCTTTCCCCCAGTTAGACTGCCCACTCAGTCTAACTGATGGATCACACACAGACACACACACACAGACAGACACACACACACACACACACACACACACACACACACGTTTTGCACACTGCGTGATATGGGTCAGTAAAATAGAGCACAATAAAACAGCAGTCCAAATAGGGCCAACCAGTCAGCCAGCCAGTCAGCCAGTAAGTCAGCCAGTCAGTCAGTCAGCCAGTTAGTTATGCAGTCAGCCAGTCAGCTGTCAGACAGTCAGCCAGTCAGCCAGTCAGTTAGTCAGCCAGCCAGTCAGCAAGCAAGCCAGCCAGTCAGTCAGTCAGCCAGTAAGTCAACCAGTCAGCCAGTCAGTCAGTCAGCAAGCCAGCCAGCCAGTCATTCAGTAAGTCAGGTAGTCAGCCAGCCAGCCAGTCAGCCAGTAAGTTAGCCGGCCAGTCAGTCAATCAGTCAGTCAGTCAGTCAGCAAGCAAGCCAGCCAGTCAGTCAGTCAGCCAGTAAGTCAACCAGTCAGCCAGTCAGTCAGTCAGCAAGCCAGCCAGCCAGTCATTCAGTAAGTCAGGTAGTCAGCCAGCCAGCCAGTCAGCCAGTAAGTTAGCCGGCCAGTCAGTCAATCAGTCAGTCAGTCAGTCAGTCAGCCAGTCAATTAACCAGTCAGCCAGCCAGCCAGCCAGTCATTCAGTAAGTCAGGTAGTCAGCCAGCCAGCCAGTCAGCCAGTAAGTTAGCCGGCCAGTCAGTCAATCAGTCAGCCAGCCAGTCAGGTAGCCAGTCAGATAGTCAGTCAGCCAGTAACTCAGCCAGTCAGTCATCCAGTTAGTTATGCAGTCAGCCAGTCAGCCAGTCAGCCAGCCAGTCAGGTAGTAAATCAGCCAGTCAGCCAGCAAACCAGCCAGTTAGCCAGTATATCAGCCAGCCAGTAAGTCAGTCATCCAGCCAGTCAGCCAGTCAGCCAGCCAACCAGCCAGTCAGCCAGTCAGCCAGCCAGCCAGTCAGCCAGTCAGCCAGCCAACCAGCCAGCCAGTCAGCCAGCCAGTCAGTCAGTCAGCCAGCCAGTCAGCCAGCCAACCAGCCAGCCAGTAAGTCAGTCATCCAGCCAGTCAGACAGTAAATCAGCCAGCCAGTCAGTCAGTCAGCCAGGTAAACACATGTGACGGTCAATACTACAGCATTTCATCAGAACGCACCACCTTTAATGACACACACACACACACACACACACACACACACACACACACACACATATTGAAGCCAAACACACACACATTCACATTCCTTCACACTCTTCACAGATGTTGCTGCAACGCTCTAATAACTGACTGGCTGACTGACTTGCTAACTGGCTAACTGACTGGCCGACTTGCTGGCTGACTGGCTGGCTGACGTTTTGACTGGCTGACTGCCTGACTTACTGGCTGACTGGCTGACTGCCTGACTTACTGGCTGACTGGCTGGCTGGCTGATTTACTGGCTGAATGGGCTGGCTGGATGGCTGACTTGCTGGCTGACTGGCTGGCTGACGTTTTGACTGGCTGACTGGCTGACTGCCTGACTTACTGGCTGACTGGCTGGCTGGCTGATTTACTGGCTGACTGGCTGACTGCCTGACTTACTGGCTGACTGGCTGACTGCCTGACTTACTGGCTGACTGGCTGGCTGGCTGATTTACTGGCTGAATGGGCTGGCTGGATGGCTGACTTGCTGGCTGACTGGCTGGCTGACGTTTTGACTGGCTGACTGGCTGACTGCCTGACTTACTGGCTGACTGGCTGGCTGGCTGATTTACTGGCTGACTGGCTGACTGACTGGCTGACTGGCTGACGTTTTGACTGGCTGACTGCCTGACTTACTGGCTGACTGGCTGGCTGGCTGATTTACTGGCTGAATGGGCTGGCTGGATGGCTGACTGGCTGGCTGACGTTTTGACTGGCTGACTGCCTGACTTACTGGCTGACTGGCTGGCTGGCTGATTTACTGGCTGAATGGGCTGGCTGGATGGCTGACTGGCTGACTTATTGGCTGACTTGCTGACTTACTGGCTGACTGACTGGCTAACTGACTGGCTGACTGGGTGACTGACTGACTGGCTAACTGACTGACTGACTGGCTGACTGGCTGGCTGGCTGATTTACTGGCTGAATGGGCTGGCTGGCTGGCTGGCTGGCTGGCTGACTGGCTGACTGACTGGTTGACTGGCTGACTGACTGGCTGACTGACTGACTGGCTGACTGGCTAACTGACTGGCTGACTGACTGACTTACTGGCTGACTGACTGGCTGACTGGCTGGTTGACTGGTTGACTGGTTGACTGGCTGACTGACTGCATCACCTGAGTGATTCCTTGTGGCCACACTCACCTGCAGTCCCCTTTCCCCCAGTTAGACTGCCCACTCTTATCTTGATGGATCACACACACACACACAGACACACACACACGT
>NW_025534235.1:0-17500 GCF_020615455.1 Coregonus clupeaformis | reverse complement strand
AGAGAGAGAGAGCATGTGTGTGGGCAAGCGTACATGTGTGTGTGTGTGTGTGTGTGTGTGGTTTGGAGACACCATCAGTAATACAGTCTAATACTGCATTCTTACACTTCCTCATGTGACGCAATCACACACACACACACACGTGCCTGAGTGTGTATGTGTGGGGTTTGTTGCAGTCTTAGTGGGTACGTGTAGGAGAGGTGTGTGTCTTACCTGCTGATGGTCACACTGTGATGTCACAGGGTGTGGTTTTCTGGAGCTGTTCCTTCTCACTGCCGGAGCCCAGGTAGGCAGCCAGGAAGTTCTTATGAGTCCTGTAACTGGTAGCAAACAGACACACAGAGAGGGAGGGACGTTAGATAACTCCTTTAGGGTGCATTCCGTTCTGCCAAATGGGGCTCGAATTGAATCGAACAGCAGCATCCAAAGCCAAAGAGAGACAAGTCTTTCATTCTGTTGGCTTTAGATCTCAGGGAATGTGAACCACACCATTGGACTCCAGCCAACACACTATGGGCTAGTTTAACATCCACTACACTACCGTAGAATCCTACCAGGATTCAGAAATCAGTCCTCTAACACAGATTGGAGTTCAGTATTCCAGCATGACACAGTTGAATGTAAAATCGATTCAGATGAGCCATGGACTCAATATGACCCATGGTTAGCTTACATTAGCTGTATTTTGTTTGCAGTGCAAATAGTTCGAGTAGCCATAATTAGCTATTCAGGAGTCTTATGGCTTGGGGGTAGAAGCTGTTGAGAAGTCTTTTGGACCTAGACTTGGCACTCCGATATTCTAGACTATTCTGTGCTTCCAACTTTGTGGCAACAGTTTGGGGAAGGCCCTTTCCTGTTTCAGCATGACAATGACCCCGTGCACAAACTGGTTTGTCGAGATCGGTGTGGAAGAACTTGACTGGCCTGCACAGAGCCCTGACCTCAACCCCATCGAACACCTTTGGGATGAATTGGAACACCGACTGAGAGCCAGACCTAATCGCCCAACATCAGTGCCCGACCTCACTAATGCTCTTGTGGCTGAATGGAGGCAAGTCCCCGCAGCAATGTTCCAGCATCTAGTGGAAAGCCTTCCCAGAAGAGTGGAGGCTGTTATAGCAGCAAAGGGGGGAACAACTCCATATTAATGCCCATGATTTTGGAATGAGATGTTTGACGAGCAGGTGTCCACATGTCAACTCAAACCTTATGGCAAAAGGGGGAGGGGGATTCGATGCCACCTGCCCACCATAGGGCAACCTGGCTCTGAGGAGCATTCCCTCGGAGACGAGGTCTACCCCCAAACTATTAAATACAATTCCAGATTGTACTCTGTCTCTGTTGTCATTCAGTTAAGCCTGTACTCGATTGAACTGTATATGGCTCTACTATCACTCATGTCGTTAGCAGCATCGTCAAACTAATTAGTCTTAGGTAACACTGTGGATGATATAGTTCTTGCTCCTCGTTGCCACAGCAACAATCAGAGCAAACGCAACACACACATTGATTCATAGTTTTGATAAACACACTGTGTCAAATGTATTAAGTTTGATTGAATTTCACTGTCGATAACAGAATACCAGTCAATAAAAAAAATACTTTCAAATATCAGCTATTAACAGAACATTTGTCAGGCACAAGTCATGTAATCAGAGCAAGCAGTACTGTATAAGTTTACCCAGTATGTGACCAGACCACTGCTCTCTCCTGTCTGAACTAGACCACTGCTATCTCCTGTCTGAACCAGACCACTGCTATCTCCTGTCTGAACCAGACCATTGCTATCTCCTATCTGAACCAGACCACTGCTCTCTCCTGTCTGAACTAGACCACTGCTATCTCCTATCTGAACCAGACCACTGCTATCTCATATCTGAACCAGACCACTGCTATCTCCTATCTGAACCAGACCACTGCTTTCTCCTGTCTGAACCAGACCACTGCTTTCTCCTGTCTGAACCAGACCACTGCTATCTCCTATCTGAACCAGACCACTGCTATCTCCTGTCTGAACTAGACCACTGCTCTCTCCTATCTGAACCAGACCATTGCTATCTCCTATCTGAACTAGACCACTGCTTTCTCCTGTCTGAACTAGACCACTGCTATCTCCTATCTGAACCAGACCACTGCTATCTCCTATCTGAACCAGACCATTGCTATATCCTATCTGAACCAGACCACTGCTTTCTACTGTCTGAACTAGACCACTGCTATCTCCTATCTGAACCAGACCACTGCTATCTCCTGTCTGAACTAGACCACTGCTATCTCCTATCTGAACCAGACCACTGCTTTCTCCCTGTCTGAACTAGACCACTGCTATCTCCTATCTGAACCAGACCATTGCTATCTCCTATCTGAACCAGACCATTGCTATCTCCTATCTGAACCAGACCACTGCTCTATCCTGTCTGAACCAGACCACTGCTATCTCCTATCTGAACTAGACCACTGCTATCTCCTATCTGAACCAGACCACTGCTCTCTCTTGTCTGAACTAGACCACTGCTATCTCCTATCTGAACCAGACCACTGCTCTCTCTTGTCTGAACCAGACCACTGCTATCTCCTATCTGAACCAGACCACTGCTTTCTCCTGTCTGAACTAGACCACTGCTATCTCCTATCTGAACCAGACCATTGCTATCTCCTATCTGAACCAGACCATTGCTATCTCCTATCTGAACCAGACCACTGCTATATCCTGTCTGAACCAGACCACTGCTATCTCCTATCTGAACTAGACCACTGCTTTCTCCTGTCTGAACTAGACCACTGCTATCTCCTATCTGAACCAGACCACTGCTATCTCCTATCTGAACCAGACCATTGCTATATCCTATCTGAACCAGACCACTGCTTTCTACTGTCTGAACTAGACCACTGCTATCTCCTATCTGAACCAGACCACTGCTATCTCCTGTCTGAACTAGACCACTGCTATCTCCTATCTGAACCAGACCACTGCTTTCTCCTGTCTGAACTAGACCACTGCTATCTCCTATCTGAACCAGACCATTGCTATCTCCTATCTGAACCAGACCATTGCTATCTCCTATCTGAACCAGACCACTGCTCTATCCTGTCTGAACCAGACCACTGCTATCTCCTATCTGAACTAGACCACTGCTATCTCCTATCTGAACCAGACCACTGCTCTCTCTTGTCTGAACTAGACCACTGCTATCTCCTATCTGAACCAGACCACTGCTCTCTCTTGTCTGAACCAGACCACTGCTATCTCCTATCTGAACCAGACCACTGCTTTCTCCTGTCTGAACTAGACCACTGCTATCTCCTATCTGAACCAGACCATTGCTATCTCCTATCTGAACCAGACCATTGCTATCTCCTATCTGAACCAGACCACTGCTATATCCTGTCTGAACCAGACCACTGCTATCTCCTATCTGAACTAGACCACTGCTATCTCCTATCTGAACCAGACCACTGCTCTCTCTTGTCTGAACTAGACCACTGCTATCTCCTATCTGAACCAGACCACTGCTCTCTCTTGTCTGAACCAGACCACTGCTATCTCCTGTCTGAACCAGACCACTGCTATCTCCTGTCTGAACCAGACCACTGCTATCTCATATCTGAACCAGACCACTGCTATCTCCTATCTGAACCAGACCACTGCTATCTCCTATCTGAACCAGACCACTGCTCTATCCTGTCTGAACCAGACCACTGCTATCTCCTGTCTAAACTAGACCACTGCTATCTCCTATCTGAACCAGACCACTGCTATCTCCTATCTGAACCAGACCACTGCTATCTCCTATCTGAACCAGACCACTGCTATCTCCTATCTGAACCAGACCACTGCTATCTCCTATCTGAACCAGACCACTGCTATCTCCTATCTGAACCAGACTACTGCTCTCTCCTATCTGAACCAGACCACTGCTATCTCCTATCTGAACCAGACCACTGCTATCTCCTGTCTAAACTAGACCACTGCTCTCTCCTGTCTGAACCAGACCACTGCTATCTCCTATCTGAACTAGACCACTGCTCTCTCCTGTCTGAACCAGATCACTGCTTTCTCCTGTCTAAACTAGACCACTGCTATCTCCTATCTGAACAGTAAAAACTGTAGGCCTTTATGAGGAATCCCAGGCCCATTTATTATATTTGCTCTGACTTGGACTGTTGACTTTGTCCCTCATTCAGACGATACTAGTAAATTAGATAATAGGGTTACTGATTGATAAGGTATGGAGCGTCTGTGTGTATCCCAGTGTGTGTGTGCTAAGTCTACCTTTGTATGCATCAGGCTATGTCCAAGTAAATATATGAATTCTTATAGTTATAAAGGTATTGCCTTGATATCGTCTTGAGCAATATCAAGGTATGTCAGTGTGGGTGAGGGGGTGTATAAGGGTTTGTAGGGGTGTGTTCAGGGGTTTTAATGATGCATTATGTTGAGGTAAGGGCTGTTTTGGAGTGTTCGTGTCACTACCATTATGTTAAAGTTGTGTTATGGTTGAATTAGGGTTGTGTTAACATTGTGTTAAAGTTGTGATATGGTTGTATTAACGTTGTGTCATTGTTACTCACTGTGCGCAGGTCATGAGCAGTATGGTTGGGTTGTATTAACGTTGTGTTATGGTTGTATTAAAGTTGTGTTATGGTTGTCTTAACATTGTGTTATGGTTGTATTAACGTTGTGTTATGGTTGTATTAGGTCTATACTCACTGTGTGCAGGTCATGAGCAGTACGGTTGGATTGCATTATGGTTGTGTTATGGTTGTATTAACGTTGTGTTATGGTTGTATTAGGTCTATACTCACTGTGTGCAGGTCATGAGCAGTACGGTTGGGTTGCATTATGGTTGTGTTATGGTTGTATTAACGTTGTGTTATGGTTGTATTACGTCTATACTTACTGTCTGCAGGTCATGAGCAGTACGGTTGTGTTGTGTTAGGTTGTGTGAAGCTTACTACAAGCTCTATGGAGACGCAGGATTTGGAGCGTGGTGCAGTGTTGCAATGTCGTTTTTTACGCCACAAAAGGGCCGGCTCCTTGTAATACGCTCCGGCATTCAACGTACTTTTGTTCTACCTGAAAATTGAGACACGCCGTATGATTCCTTCCCGCAGCCGTGGGGGCAGTCCTGTCGCTTGGTTCCTTGATCTGATCTATGGGCTATTCATCAAAGTAGCCTATTTTGCATTGATAGCAAAATATAATCTCAGCGACTGTTCAAACAGTAAACCAAAGAACAATTATCCACCCAAAAAGGTATTTTGTTTCGAAGTAATAACTACTGATTCCAGGCTGTTGTGAAACGGTAGAACCTGCTGTAGCCAACTAGCTAGCCATGCGCTATTTTTCTCTTTGACCAAAACATGAGGATGTTCTATTTTTAGCTAATATGGGAATTAATACACAAGCAGCATATCAAACTGGGATAACGTTTTAGGATACACCGATAAGTATACGAATATTTGCCGGGGCATATTTCTTAAATTATATAAATCTGATTATTTCAGATGGAGATGAGGGAAGCTAAAAAGGCTAGCTAGCTTGCTATGTTTTTAGCCAGGCTAAAGGCAGCTAGCCAGGCTAAAGGCAGCTAGCCAGGCTAAAGGCAGCTAGCCAGGCTAAAGGCAGCTAGCCAGGCTGCCAGCTAGCTACTACTAGGAAGGGAAGGCTTCTTCTTATTCGATGAGGTTTAATGGCGGTTGGCATCCAATAAACGTTGCATTATCAACTAGACTGGAGAATACCTCCCTTATACTTTGCTTGAAAAAGGAAAATAAATCAACAAATACTCTACCATCTAACCCTACACTCATTAAAAACCCACCACCCTACTCCACTATTTAAACCTATTTAGTCCTACCTCAGGCCAACAGAATGAAAGGACGGGACGGGACACCACCACTCGACACATCCTGTAACTCTTCTGACGTCAAATCTCGTACACCCAAATACTTATCCGCAACTGGCCACCACAACGTCTATTTTCTTACGTTCCATCCCTGCAGTACAGTTGCTCACCATTGCTATGAACGCCAAAAAGGCAATCTTACTGAAGCATACAGTATATCACTCGTTGGCCTATCCCTCTGTACTGGTACAGATCTACTACTCACACCACTCCTCTCAGGATCCCTCCCCCTTGACCCATCTTCCTCTACTTTCTTCACTGCCTCAGCATATGACAACTTCTGCACAACTCTAACCCTGGTAACCTCAACCTGCCTCTCTCGCACCGGACCCTTCTGATCCCCAGCCCCATGGGCACCCCTACAATTAACACATACCACTACTTTCCCCAATGCTACACATTCCTTTGTCTCATGCCCTTCTGCACACTTCTCACACCTAGGAACCTCCCTCCTACACACTGCTGTCACATGCCCATAAGCTTGACACCTGTAACAACGTAATGTATTCGGCACATAATCTCCTACGGGATACCTGAAACATCTGGCAGAGACTCAACAGACAATGACTCTTCTGTTTCTGTCTGCGTCGCACCAAACGACGAGCATCACAAACACCGTGAATCTTCCCCTTCAGTTGGTCAGCTTTCACATTTACCGCTACCCCAGTAATCACTCCTTTCAATGGCGCCCTTTTCTTGAGAGCAAAATAATTCACATCTCTTGTCCCCATTAATTTAACGTGGAGCGCCTGCTCCCTCTGACTAGCAGAAACACTAACAATTATCACCAGACCCCTTCTGGTTACCCTCACCGATTCCACAGCACCCAACTCTGTTTTCACCCACCCTGACACCACAAATGGATCAGCCAAAAGGCAAGGGTCCGCCTTCTCCAAAAACGTCACTCCTACCGTCACAGACTCATCTTTATCCTGACCCTCTGTGCTAGCCTCGGGCTCAGAGAACTTCACCACACCTGCCACCTCTGATACTTCGCCCTCATTCACTTCCATTTCTCCTCCAGACCTCGATCCGGCGTACGACTCACTCTGCTTACACCTTCTACCATTATTTTTCAACAAACCATCTCCCTTTGTTCCTCCATTTTTACCCAACTCACCTTCTTCCTCACTTCCTCTCTTTTTCCCTCCATTCCTCCTCCTCCGTATTCCAAGTATACGTCTCCTTGTGATAATACTCCACTTCTCCTGACATACATCTTGTTCTTGCCCTCTCAGTTCATTCCACCGGCTCTATCAGAGATCTGTAGATGATCAAAGGGAAGGCTTCCTTGCTTTCCACTTTGTGAATGGGAGTGGGACCGGTGCGGATATCATGCTACCAAAAGGTGTCCGCTGCTCCAAAAATCCCACTCCATCCACACACACGCACATAGATCAACGGAGTGAAGCTTGTAGTAACTTTTAGTGTTGTGTTATGGTTGTATTAATGTTGTGTTATGGTTGTATTAGGTCTATACTCACTGTGCGCAGGTCATGAGTAGTATGGTTGGGTTGTGTTACGGTTGTGCTATGTTTTTATTAATGTTGTGTTATGGTTGTGTTAATGTTGTGTTATGGTTGTGTTAATGTTGTGTTATGGTTGTATTAGGTCTATACTCACTGTGTGCAGGTCATGAGCAGTACGGTTGGGTTGTGTTACGGTTGTGTTATGGTTGTGTTAATGTTGTGTTATGGTTGTGTTAATGTTGTGTTATGGTTGTGTTAATGTTGTGTTATGGTTGTGTTAGGTCTATACTCACTGTGCGCAGGTCAAGAGTAGTATGGCGAGGCAGCTGATGCTGGAGAGGACCACAGCTATGATGACCAGAACAGTCTGAACCACCTCAGCTCTGCTGCTCTCCTCCTCTTCGTCGTTCCTCGTAGGCAGGAGCAGGATACCACAGCGCTCGCCGTCATAACCCCTCTCACACCTGCAGGGGAGAGGATCAATCAATTAATAAATCAACTCATCTATCAATCAATAAATCAAAACATAAGTCAGTCAGTTAGTCAATCAAACAATTGGTCAGTCAATCAATGAATCAGTCTATCTATCCAATCCATCCTTCCCATCCATCAATCCATCAACCCTTCCTTCCTTGAATCCATCCATCATCCATCCATCCGCACACACACACACACACACACGCACACATTTTTACATTTTTAGTCATTTAGCAGACGCTCTTATCCAGAGCGACTTACAGTTAGTGATTAATTTTTTTTTTTTTTATACTGGCCCCCCGTGGGAATCAAACCCACAACCCTGGCGTTGCAAACGCCATGCTCTACCAACTGAGCTACATCCCTGCCGGCCATTCCCTCCCCTACCCTGGACGACGCTGGGCCAATTGTGCACCGCCCATGAGTCTCCCGGTCACGGCCGGCTGCGACAGAGCCTGGATTCGAACCAGGATCTCTAGTGGCACAGTTAGCATTGCGATGCAGTGCCTTAGACCACTGCGCCACTCAGGAGACACACACACACACACACACACACACACACACACACGCACATTGTACTAAAAGTAGATTTGTGTTGTACTCACACACACACTGGCTCTCTCAGGTCCGCCATGTACTTGCAGTTTCCGTGGATACAGTATGCCTGGTGGGAGGAGCTACAAGGGTCCTCTGTAACACGCCCTGACGTCTGGTGTGGGTGCTCGGTCGTGAACTCCGGCGTGTGTCCTGATGTGTGTTCAGGATTGAAGGCTGTGGTGCTATTGTTACTATCGTTCCTGTTCTTCCTCTTTCCTTTCTGACTCTTCCTCTTTCTTTTTTGGTCTTTACTGGGACGCAGCACTGCTGGGAAACCACAGGTTTACTATCCTTTAATATTACAGTATTACAGACAGGTGGAGACAGATGGAGACATATGGAGATAGATGGAGACATATGGAGATAGATGGAGACATATGGAGATAGATGGAGACAGATGGAGATAGATGGAGACATATGGAGATAGATGGAGACATATGGAGATAGATGGAGACATATGGAGATAGATGGAGACATATGGAGATATATGGAGATAGATGGAGACATATGGAGATAGATGGAGACATATGGAGATAGATGGAGACATATGGAGATAGATGGAGACATATGGAGATAGATGGAGACATATAGAGATAGATGGCGACATATGGAGATAGATGGCAACATATGGAGACATATGGAGAAAGATGGAGACATATGGAGATAGATGGAGACATATGGAGATAGATGGAGACATATGGAGATAGATGGAGACATATGGAGACATATGGAGATAGATGGAGATAGATGGAGACATATGGAGATAGATGGAGACATATGGAGATAGATGGAGACATATGGAGATAGATGGAGACATATGGAGATAGATGGAGACATATGGAGATAGATGGAGACATATGGAGATAGATGGAGATAGATGGAGACATATGGAGATAGATGGAGACATATGGAGATAGATGGAGACATATGGAGATAGATGGAGATAGATGGAGACATATGGAGATAGATGGAGATAGATGGAGACATATGGAGATAGATGGAGACATATGGAGATAGATGGAGATAGATGGAGACATATGGAGATAGATGGAGATAGATGGAGACATATGGAGATAGATGGAGATAGATGGAGACATATGGAGATAGATGGAGATAGATGGAGACATATGGAGATAGATGGAGACATATGGAGATAGATGGAGATAGATGGAGACATATGGAGATAGATGGAGACATATGGAGATAGATGGAGATAGATGGAGACATATGGAGATAGATGGAGACATATGGAGATAGATGGAGATAGATGGAGATAGATGGAGACATATGGAGACATATGGAGATAGATGGAGACATATGGAGATAGATGGAGATAGATGGAGACATATGGAGATAGATGGAGACATATGGAGATAGATGGAGACATATGGAGATAGATGGAGACATATGGAGACAGATGGGAGAGAGATGGAAACAGATGGAGAGAGATGGAGACAGATGAAGACAGATGGAGACAGATGGAGACTGATGGGAGAGAGATGGAAACAGATGGAGAGAGATGGAGACAGATGAAGACAGATGGGAGACAGATGGAGAAAGATGGGAGAGATATGGATACAGATGGGGCCAGATGGAGACAGATGGAGACAGATTGGAGAGAGGGGGTAGGGGTGAGGGGTTAGGGGTGAGGGGTTGTCTGACAGTCCTACCTTGGGGTGAGCCATCTGTAGGTGAACCTCCCGACAGATCTTCATCCAGCTCCAGTTCCTCCTCATCCTCTTCGCCCAGAGAGCTCTGTAGCCTCTCCCCTTCCCCAGAGGCCAACGCCCCCGTCACATGGCTCAGCCCTGCCGATAACGTCACCGCGGATCCCAGGACACCTAATGCGCTAAAGACTACAACCAGACCACACCAGTCAAACACAGAGCACTGAAAACTACAACCAGACCACACCAGTCAAACACAGAGCACTGAAACTACAACCAGATCACACCAGTCAAACACAGAGCACTGAAAAACTACAAACAGACCACACCAGTCAAACACAGAGCATTGAAAACTACAACTAAGAACACACGTCTTAAACTGCACAGACCAGAGTACTACAAAGTACAACCAGAACACTCCAATCATACATATCAATCAAGACTGCAAGCAGACCAAACCGGTCACACACAGAGCAGTGCAGACTACAACCCAATACCACACACAGAAGACTAGAGCACCCAATACTTCAATAATATTAGCATATGGTACATCACACAGCTGGTCTCTGACCAGTCTTAACAGGTTGTGAAACATCTTTCTCTCTCTCTCTCTCTCTCTCTCTCTCTCTCTCTCTCTCTCTCTCTCTCTCTCTCTCTCTCTCTCTCTCTCTCTCTCTCTCTCTCTCTCTCTCTCTCTCTCTCTCTCTCTCTCTCTCTCTCTCTCTCTCTCTCTCTCTCTCTCCTCTCTCTCTCTCTCTCTCTCTCTCTCTCTCTCTCTCTCTCTCTCTCTCTCTCTCTCTCTCTCTCTCTCTCTCTCTCTCTCTCTCTCTCTCTCTCTCTCTCTCTCTCTCTCTCTCTCTCTCTCTCTCTCTCTGTCTCTGTCTCTCTCTCTCTCTCTGTCTCTGTCTCTGTCTCTCTCTCTCTCTCTCTCTCTCTCTCTCTCTCTCTCTCTCTCTCTCTCTGTCTCTCTCTCTCTCTCTCTCTCTCTCTCTCTCTCTCTCTCTCTCTCTCTCTCTCTCTCTCTTCTCTCTCTCTCTCTCTCTCTGTCTCTGTCTCTGTCTCTTCTCTTTCTCTCTCTCTCTCTGTCTCTCTCTCTCTCTCTCTCTCTCTCTCTCTCTCTCTCTCTCTCTCTCTCTCTCTCTCTCTCTCTCTCTCTCTCTCTCTCTCTCTCTCTCTCTCTCTCTCTCTCTCTCTCTCTCTCTCTCTCTCTCCTCTCTCTCTCTCTCTGTCTCTGTCTCTCTCTCTCTCTCTCTCTCTCTCTCTCTCTCTCTCTCTCTCTCTCTCTCTCTCTCTCTCTCTCTCTCTCTCTCTCTCTCTCTCTCTCTCTCTCTCTCTCTCTCTCTCTCTCTCTCTCTCTCTCTCTCTCTCTCTCTCTCTCTCTCTCTCTCTCTCTCTCTCTCTCTCTCTCTCTCTCTCTCTCTCTCTCTCTCTCTCTCTCTCTCTCTCTCTCTCTCTCTCTCTCTCTCTCTCTCTCTCTCTCTCTCTCTCTCTCTCTCTCTCTCTCTCTCTCTCTCTCTCCCCTCTCTCCCTCTCTCTCTCTCTCTCTCTCTCTCTCTCTCTCTCTCTCTCTCTCTCTCTCTCTCTCTCTCTCTCTCTCTCTCTCTCTCTCTCCCTCTCTCTCTCTCTCTCTCTCTCTCTCTCTCTCTCTCTCTCTCTCTCTCTCTCTCCTCTCTCTCTCTCTCTCTCTCTCTCTCTCTCTCTCTCTCTCTCTCTCTCTCTCTCTCTCTCTCTCTCTCTCTCTCTCTCTCTCTCTCTCTCTCTCTCTCTCTCTCTCTCTCTCTCTCTCTCTCTCTCTCTCTCTCTCTCTCTCTCTCTCTCTCTCTCTCTCTCTCTCTCTCTCTCTCTCTCTCTCTCTCTCTCTCTCTCTCTCTCTCTCTCTCTCTCTCTCTCTCCTCTCTCTCTCTCTCTCTCTCTCTCTCTCTCTCTCTCTCTCTCTCTCTCTCCTCTCTCTCTCTCTCTCTCTCTCTCTCTCTCTCTCTCTCTCTCTCTCTCTCTCTCTCTCTCTCTCTCTCTCTCTCTCTCTCTCTCTCTCTCTCTGTCTCTCTCTCTCTCTCTCTCTCTCTCTCTCTCTCTCTCTCTCTCTCCTCTCTCTCTCTCTCTCTCTCTCTCTCTCTCTCTCTCTCTCTCTCTCTCTCTCTCTCTCTCTCTCTCTCTCTCTCTCTCTCTCTCTCTCTCTCTCTCTTCTCTCCTGTCTCTCTCTTCTTTCTCTCTCTCTCTCTCTCTCTCTCTCTCTCTCTAGCTCTCTCTCTCTCATCAATCAAAATAACATTAAACCTTACACTCACACAAGTTTCAAAGGGAATATACACATTTCAAATTCATTTTTGGTACGTGTTATAATGATGTGAAATAGTTAATATCTCTCTCTATCTCATCTCTATCGTCAGCAAATTTAAAACAACAAGGCACAAACACAAAGCAACAAGGCACTAGCGCCTCTCCCCCACGTCCTACTTGTAGTGTGTATTACATTACATGTTCTTGTTTTTAAATGTATTAAAGTTCTTTTTTATTTGTTCTGTCAACCCCAGTAAGACCAGCTGCCCCATTGGCGTCCTAATGGAGATCTCTCACTCCATCTCTCTGCCTGTCCTCCCTGTAGGCTTCTTCCCTCAACAAACATCTGTCCTCTTCTCTCAACCCACTCACCCGTTTATCCATCCTGTCCAAACTAAACACAATAATCGCAAATGATTGTACAAGCCCTCTTACCCCAACGTAGGGGGGGGAGGATGGGAGTGTTCATGTCCTAATTTTGTGTATCTTTGAGTGCTGTGTTCTGCGCTGAGTGAGACTAGTCCTGTTCTGTCTCTGCTTCCTCTTCCCTCCTCTAGATTGGGTGGCGGCTTTTATAGATCCGCCTCAGTAAGTGTGGGTGTGTGTGTGTGTGTGTGTGTGTGTGTGTGTGTGTGTGTGTGTGTGTTTGGTGTTTACTATACTCATGGGGAATTCTATATACTAAGAAAAATTTGACCAACTGGGGACATTTTGTTGGTCCCCACAAGTCAAATATTGTTTCTAGCGGGTTTTAGGGTTAGTTAGAATTGTTTGTTAGATTTTATTGTTGATGGTTTTTTGTTTTTTTTGGTTTGGTTAGGGTTAGGTTTTTTGTTTTTGTTTTTTTTAAATAGGATTTTGAATGTGAATTTATTTCCCCTTTATATTTTTGTGTGTGTTTTGTGTGTGTGTGTCAGTCATCATAATTAATGATTAACTTGCTCACCTTGGGGATTATTTATTCATTCTGTTCTTATTTTCACTATTTGATATGGTAGTGAATCCTCTCACTTGTTCAGTACAGTCAACCAGCCAGTCACCCTTGATACAATCAATGTCCTGAGACTCTATACTAACCGGTTGGCGCTGTTACCTTCAGTTGGGTTTCGATTTTGATTCTCTCTTTAGTTGAAGTTCAAATCCAGCATAAGTTGTTTTTCATGTTTGTTTTATCCTATCCAAACCTTAACCCTACTTAGTTAATGCTAACATAACCTACCAGCATGTTTGAGTTAATGCCTATACAAACCCTACCTAACTGTTTGAGTTAATCCTACATTTATTTACAATTTTGACGTTGAAAACACAGATGGGGTCTTATTCTGGCGTATGTTGGTCTACACACACACACACACACCCACATACACACACATCACATCACACACACACACACACACACTGTATTATTTGTCTCACTCATTCTTACACACACATTAAAAACTTACCTTTCTCTTCATATTTTGCTGAGGTCAAGCTGAGGTCAAGCTGAGGTCAAGCCCTGTTAATAGGCCATAAAAACTAAACAACAGCTTTATACTTTTGCACAAACACACACACACACACACCCTATCAACACTACACACACACACACACACACCCCACACACACACATACAACACACCACCCACACACACAAACACACACACCGCATAACACACACACACACACACACACACACACCACACACACACACATACAACACACACACCCACACCAACACACCCACAAACACACACACATACACACACACACCACCATCACACACACATAACACACCCCACACCTCCACACACTACAACACACACACACACACACACACACACACACACACACACACACACACACACACCCACACACACACACACACACACACACAACACACAAACACACACACCATACACACACACACACACATACAACACACATCAACATACACCACCACAACCTGCTTTCCCACACTATCCCACACACACCTCTGATGTTGCCAGGGTGTTTCTTATTCAAGTTTAGTTTTTTTGTATATTTATATTGTAGTATTTATTTTTAGACTATTGAAATTTGTTTATACTCAATATTATTTTATCCCAATATCTTCACTTATTTTCTGATCTTTTTCAAAACATTCCCATTTCTATTTTGGTTCCATGGAAGTTGTGATTATTTTGTTTCCCATTAGTTCTGACAATAAGTTTCTCCAACTAGTTTAAAATTTTGACATGTTAAATTATCACCTTTCTGGATGTAATTTTGTTCAGTTAACCTTTTCTATCGTTCCTTTTTTTTAGTTTTTTGAGGTTTACTTCCAACCTGAATGTTTATCATTTGCTATCTTATTTTAAACTTTTTATTACTCTAAGTGCAAATCTCCATGAATATTTCTTAGGTATTAATCTCAAACCCATTTCTTTTTATTAGATGATCTATGGCATCAGTGAGATTGGACCTATAATCTTCTGTTCTCTATCCATAGAACTAGTCACTCTACACCACCAGGATGAACTAGCATCCTGTTTTAACTTCATTCCACTTTAAACCATTTACAGTCTATTCCAACAGACCAATTTCAAATAACACACTCATTAAATCAAATATATCATTATCATACCAACACACCTAAAACACACCTAACACGATTTTGTTAATGCTGAAATGATTATATGTTTTTAATACATTCTTATTTCAATAAATCAAATCTCTTTATTAAACCCGAGATCCAACAGGTGCAGATTTACAGTGAAATCTTACTTACTGCCCTTAACTAACAGTGCATTTATTTTATAACAATAAAAATAAAAATAAAACAACAACAAAAAAAGTATTGAGAAAAAAAGAGCAAATAAAATAAAATAAGGATTTTATCGGATGTGCAAGTCAATGACGCCCGTAGTTGAGATAGTTAATAATATTACATGTGGGGTAGGGTTAAAGTGACTATGCATAAATAATTAACATAGCAGCACATAAGGATGGAGTGGGGGGGCAGTGCAAATAGTCATTATCCATGATTAGCTGTTCGATCTTATGTTGTAAGCTGTTGAGGAGTCTTTTACCTCTTGCACTCCGGTACCGCTGCCTGCGTCAGGAAGAGCAGTCTATACTAGGGGTGGCTGGGTCTTCTTTCGAGGCCTTCCTCTGTCCGCCTGGTATAGGGTCCTGGATGGCCGGAAGCTTGTTCCCCAGTGATTACTGGTCCTTTCCCTCTGTAGTGCCTTGCTCGGAGCCATCGTTGCCTACCAGGCGGTGATACAACCAGTCAGGATGCTCGTGTGCAGCTGTAAATTTTTCCGATCTAGACCATTGCCAAATCTTTCCAAGTCTCCTGGGGCTGGCTTTGTCGTGCCACTCTTCACACTTTGTCTTGGTGTGTTTGGACCCATGACTATTAATTTTTGATCATGACTCCAAAACTTGAAGCTCTCAACCTGTTGCACTACCAGCCCCGATCGATGAGAATGGGGCGTGCTCAGTCCTCTTTTTTTTCTGCCAGTCCCAATAATCTCCTTTGTCTTGTATCTTAGGAGGTTGTTGTCCTGTGCACCACTGGCCAGTCTCACCTCCTTTGCTGCATTCATCTCATGTGTTGCTCTTATCCCTCACCACTGATTGTGTTCGCCATCATTAATGATGGTGTTGGAGTCGTGCCTTCTCATGCAGTCATGGGTGAACGAGTACGGAGGGGGACTACCACTAGCACCCCTGAAGGGCCCCGTGTTGAGGATCAGTGTGGCAGATATGTGTTGTTTACTACTCCCCTGGGCGACCCATCAGAAGTCCCAGGATCCAGTTGCAGAGGGGGGTGTTTAGATCCCACAGTTAGTGATGACCAGGGCATATGGTGTTGAGATGCTGAGCTGTAGTCAATGAATAGCATTCTCATGTAGGAAATTGTTCCTCTTGTCCAGTGGGAAAAGGAACAGTGTGGTCTATCATCATTGTTGGCGGTATGCAAATTGGAGTGGGTCTAGGAGTTTCGTATCCTGTACATTGATATGAGCCACGATAACCAACCTTTCAACCCACTTCTGGCTACGACGTCAAAGTGCTCGTTGTAGTCATTTAGGCAGTTATCTTAAGTCCTTGGGCATGGGACCATGTTCTTTTTGGTCAGTCCACGAGCTCCAATCGACATGTTGAAAATGTCCGTGAACCAGTTGGTCAACACATGCTCGATACACGTCGTGGTAATCCGTCTGTGGCCCTGCGCCTTGTAATATTACCTGCTTAAAATCTTACTCACATCCGGCTCACGAGACGTGATCCATAGTCATCCCGGAACAGCTGGTGCTCTTCATGCTTCAGTGTTGCTTGACTCGCGAGCATAGAAGTGGTTTAGCTGCGTCTGGTAGGCTTGTGTCACTGGTTCGCTGCGCTGTACTTCCCTTTGTAGTCTGTAATAGTTTTCCTCCACTCCGTGACGTCAGGCCATTAATCACGTTTCAATCTTAGCCTGTATTACTCTTTTGCCTGTTTGATGGTTAGTTGGAGGAGCATAGCGGGATTTCTTATAGCGTCGGGTTATCCTTCCTTAGCGACTCTACTTTAGCTCAATATCAGATGCTTCCTGTAATCCATGGCTTCTGGTTTGAGCAGGTGTGTACGCAATATTCACTGTGGGGGCAAACATCCTCGATACACTTATTAATTAAACCAGTAACTTAGTGTACCTCCTCAATGCTGTCTGAAGAATCCCCGAACATGTTCCAGTCTGTATAAAAACAGTCCTCACATTATCTTTCGTCATTTTTTTTAACCTGTCACTGGTCTCCTATAACAAGATTTTGCTTATAACAGAATCATAAGTTATGGTCAGATTTGCCAAATCGAGCCATGCGTCTCTGTGTGTAGTTGTGTTTTTTTTTCCTCTGGTTGCACATTTAACATGCTGGTAGAAATTAGGTAAAGCGGATTTAAGTTTCCCTGCATTAAAGTCCCGGCCACTAGAAGCTCTACACACTCTGGATTTTTCCTGTTAGATTTATTTTACAACATCATTCAATTACCCATACTAATGCCAGCATTGGTTTGTGGTGTTAGTAAATAGACATTTATGAAAAATATAGATGCAAACTCTCCCGGTAAATAGTGTAGTCTACAGCTTATCATA